>NC_049984.1:17649168-17677043 GCF_000003815.2 Branchiostoma floridae | reverse complement strand
CTGAAAGTTCACATTTGGTACATATATATGTAAGGAGATTACAGATTGCCCCTTGAAACCAAAATTTCCACAGAAAATATTCGAAACATTGCAGGCTTTTTAGAAAAACAAAACTCATTATCAATGTTAACAGAAGGAGCCATTCCCCCTTGCAGTCTGCTCCGGCATATGTTTTGCTCCTTTTTATTGGCCAATGCCTGCATATACCTTTCTTTCGTTCCTTTTGATTGGTCAAAATGAATTAACACCCGCACCGGTGTTAATTCAAAATGAATTAACACCAGCACCGGTGTTAATTCAAAATGAATTAACACCACTGGTGTTAATTCAAAATGAATTAACACCACTGGTGTTAATTTGCACCTGCCTGGCCGGAATCGAAGTGTTACGGCGTCATAACCAACGTGGAACGGGGCCTTCTGATTGGTCCGCGGCGCCTGGCTATATGATAATGTCCTATATGACTTGTCTGTCAGAGAGTGTGCTTGAACTTAGTAGAATTTATTCTGTAACAGGATTAGATTTCCGCCACAAACACTGAGAATGAGACTTTGACTAATTTTTGCTCATTCCTTGACAAAGACTCTCTTTCCGAGAACCTACTCTAAGACTTGTAGTTTCTTGGATTTTTTAAATTGAAAATGATTGCAAGTGGACATCATAAAAGCAATGGGGAAGGAGAAAAACTTGATTGTAACTGTATTCACTTAATAAAACTAAGTGAACCAAGACATAAACCTGGTCATCTGTTTTGTCTTCATCATCGTGTTCAAGTTAAGCATATTTCTAAAATTTTTCTAAAATCTGAGAATCAACAAAATTATTTAATTGGTGTGGCCTTACTGCTTCCGAACCAATGATGACGATTCTTATGTTATTTTGTTGGGTGGGCCGACTACTCTGACTCTCTTTGCAACCAGGGGCTGAATTGCGAGGAGCTTACAATAGGCGGAGCTAAACTGCAAGTGTCTGGAGCAAGCTGCCATTCGGCGCCACACACAGGTGACCTCAATACGACACTAATTGCCCCAGGTGTGGCCATGGGACTGTAGGTTTTGAACCTAATGATGAACCTTATCATTATTGTCACTCCTCTCTTTTCCAGATAAAATTGATCTCCATCTCAAGGTGAATGAGGGGTTCAGGTTCTGGAGTGAGGATGTAGTGGACCTGGGACAGTTCGCACCCTTCAGCATGGTGGCAGAGCTGGAGTTTGGGACTGCCTTACAGGGAGCGAACTTCTCTACTGACGGCAGCCCCCACCTCACCTACAAGTTCTACATATCTCATGACGAGGTGTGTTGTTACAGTATAGTCATGAGTTTTTGCAGGAATTCAATTTCTGTTCCAGACCGGTAGGGGTGAAGATACTATTATACAGTTCAATACTCTAGCACAAAACCATGATTTTGGAACAGAAAGGCATCACAAAAAAAATGAAAATAAGACCCCCTGAAATATCTTTGGAATATGCAATGATCTTATTTCATAATTAGTCCTTCATGCTCCTGCTTTTACTTTCAAGGTTACTTTGTTTTTGTACACATTGCAGTCTCTTTACACTCAGCCATGGGTCAAGGAATGTGGTCATGTAATGTTCATTAATCAGGAGTCTTTAACATTATAGTTATCCATTGTCATTGCCATGATCGTTATCTGAACCACTCAGCTAAAGTGGCATAGTGATTAGTCATCTGTTACATGGAACCCTTAATCATTGTTGTGTATATTGTGTAACTGCATAGATATTAGTCTTGATGTTCTGTACATGTATTTACACTCGAAATTGCCATGCGTTGTACCAGTACAATTGTTGTGCAATAAAGATTGATTGATTAATTGATTGATTATCCTTTGTCATTGGGTTCTAACGCTAGTTCACCTTTATCCGTGGGGTAACCTATATCTGTTGTTTTCAAAACAGCGCATTCAGGAATATCAAGTCGACGGATAGTTGTTTCAAATTGTAATATTTTCAAAGTATAGCAGTTTGAACTCACATTTCGTCGGCATGATAGCCCTAAATACCCTGATTTTGAAAGCAACGGATATAGGTGAACTAGCGTTACCCCTTGTGCCACAGAATCCTGTCTATAGCAGTCAGTCCCAAGGCCTTCTCCAGGACCCGTCCTTCCGTCCTGGGACAGAAATCTGCCTGTTGTGATAGAAAATAGTTCTAGCCCATCCATCCCCAAAATGACATGAAAGTTGAAAATGACCTTTCATAAGCTTAAATTGTCATAATCAATAACATGGGCCCCCAAACGTTGAGTGGGATAGAAGAAATTTTGAAGCTGGAGACAGTCCAGAACCTGACAATAGATGTAATGTTACCTGTTAAAAGTTTGTCTGTATTACTAACTTTGACACAATGTTCTCCAGGTCATAGATCCATTGGTAGACAAAGAGGTGCCATACAACATGAGCGAGCTTCAGCGGTATGAGACGGGCAAGGAGATCATCACCTCTCCCACTGAGTTCAGGCTCACTGATCCAATAGGTTAGAACAAAGCTGTCTTGCTTGTTAAACCATTGAGAATACATGGCCTTGAAAGATAAAGGCAACATTGCCCCTGGTCATAGACTGAGATTAAGTGTTTGAATCCTAGCTGTTATTGCTCACCTGATTTGCATGCTACTAGAACTGGGTTGCAGTCCTTATTAGGACCAGATGTTAAGATATGCTTCATTAGTACTTGTCAAGAACCTGGGACCTAAAAGAGTATGAATGTAGACTGTAGTTGGACTTAATTATGCCAGACTGGGTGTTACTCCCACAGTAAGTCCCATTTTGTCATGTCTGAGGACCGTATTTGTAATCATCTAGGGTAAGTCCCTTTCACCAATTAAGGGAATAAGTCAATTTTCAGTCCTCCCTGAGTTAGTCAATTTTCAGACCATTGGACTTGCTGTGGGTGAAAATAGGACTTTGGGTAAGTCGTTCCTAAGTCCAAGGTTTGCGAGGGTGCTTTCCTCAGTACAATGAATCTATAACAATGAATCTATAACATTATGTACTATATGTGCAGTGTAGTGTTGTGATTAAGATACCATTAGATTTTATTCTATTCTAGGTCTGCTGATCCCTGTGCATGGCTTTGTGGAGTACTGCGGTGATGTGTACATTGGTGTGCACTTGACATCCGACCTTGAACCAAGTTCTGACGGTGACAACAACTATGGCGTCAACAAAGTTTTCCTCAGGTGTCCCCAAGGTTGGTCTGATGTTTATTTATATTTTATGAAAAAAACATCTTTAACAATGTAAAATACATTTTCTTCCAACACAAAGGTATATACGAATCAAATTTTCAACGACCACTGTCGCCTTCTTCAGGATCAATACTGATGACCAATCACTTTTGGACATAAGCTCGTGAGATGGACATGTGATATTGTTAACTTGTGATCTTGTAGATACGTGTCGTCAGCAATTGGTTCAATGTGCCAGGAAGGTTGATTACTACCAACACAGAGGAACTTCCATGATGTGAAATACAATAGGAGAGAAATGTACTCACTTTCATCAACTAGTACTGTCGACAAATTGAACATTGCATGAAATAAAGTCTGATTAAACAACACTTTAACAACAATTTTTTTCCAGATGTTCTGAAGATTTCAGACTTGGTGATCAGCATGCCGCAGCCCACCCTGTGGTCAGATGTCCCCACCATGATGACCATGCAGGTGACAGTGTCCAACACTGGACAGAGGACCATCCCACGGGCAGCGGAGGGACAGCAGAACTTCCATTTCAAGGTCAGTTCAGCCTTTTAGAAAAAAGTTGTTAATATCAATAAATTAGGCTTCACCAAATTCATAGCTTAAGCTTGTTTCTTTGATTTGGTGACAACAGAGAGGCATGGAATGACCAGTTGTTGTTTAAATGCTTCACCAATGATCAAAAGCCACAGGCCGACCTGATTGTCTCAGTTGGCCTCTTACTGAAATAAAAGTTGAGAGGTAAGGGTAGTCCCATAGCCATTGCCAATGCCATATGGGTAGTGGGTAATGTTATTTGGTGTGTCTATTGTACAGCATGGAAGGCGGAGCCCAACCCATTCCTTCCACTGCCTTTTACTCCCCAAACCAAAGTCAGGTTACTGAAATGTCATGGCCAATTTGCTTGTCTGTTCTTGCTGATAGTAAATTGATTACTCATTACTTAAATTTGCCTGATATTTCAGCGTGATGTACATTATGTATAGTGGAGTTACTGTATTGGCTCAGTGGTTAAGGATTGGACATACAATTTATACAAAATGCACATTGTACTTGTATGTAACGCTAGTTCACCTTTATTCGCGGGGTAATTCCTTGTGTTTACCCAAACGGTATTAAGGGATAGCAAGTCGACGGACGGTGGTTTTATGTTGTAATGTGTTTGAACTATTGTAGTTTGAAACTATCGTCCGTCAACTTGATATCCTTAAATGCCCATTTTTGAAACCAACGGATATAGGTTACCCGGATAAAGGTGAACTAGCGTTAGCAATAGGCCAAACAATGTACAAGGACATACATGTTCCTGGTCCACTGATTTGAACTGCCAACAACTGTAGATCTGCCTTCAGGAAATAACTGAAAATTTGCATCTGAAAGCAGTTCATTATCATTTGTCACAAGTTCATGTCCTAACACTGGTACTACTTTGCAGTTTTTTTCATTTATCTATCAATGTTGAAGTTGTATATGGTAATTAGATATTTGTGTGATCTGTCTGACATCTTTTTCCCCAATTTTCCAGTTCTACCTGTCCAGTGATGGTAAGCTGAGTGATGATGACATTGAGATGCCCTTGTTCCTGATGTATTCCCCATCCGACCTACAAGAGATGAGGAAAGTGATGCTCCCCCAACAGAAGGCCTACATCAGGGAGACCTCCATGTACTTTACTCTACCTGCGGATAACTGTGGCCTGAGGAGCAAACTGCTTGTTCTTGTTGCACCATCCAGGTTTGATTTTTTTTAAATCTGATTCAAAGCTTTTTCAGGCCATCATGATTTATTTCATTGGTTTATGACATCTTAAAGTAAAAATTCATGAATAGGTTAAGTGGGGAACAGAAGGATGGGTTGCAAAAGAAAACATCTTACAGTATTCACACCCTGATGCTGTCATGGTACAGACGTCCTCTCTCAACTGTTTGTATGTTGATCCTAAAGTTCAGCATTGTTTTTAAATATTCCTAAAATCAAATTTGGCCTCAAATAGCAAAAAAATATAGAAAACAAAACAGGGCATGTACAGCTACAAAACAGACGTAAAATAACACCGAGGAACAGTCGATGATGTATTGAACAATCCAAAAAAGACAAACAAACAAACATGAAGCTGTATTAACTGTTTATGGGTGCGACTTGCAAACATGATTTTTTTGTACCTTCCTTAACCAGTTCGGACTTTGTGGACCAGTTTCCAGCCAATGACATGGCCGTACACAGCCTCACTGTGGAGTGCTCACATGGTAATGTATAATCCAATCTACTCACTCCTTAGTGCTGAAATGCCATCAAATTGTTGTTGTGAGATATTGCACTTAAGTTTTCCCCACCCGCAATGATTTATCCACCTTAATTAAGTAAAGTGGATTTTCAGAAATGTTGCACCATCTTTTAAGCTTCAAGCCATGAATGTGATGCTTACAATTTGATGTTGACCTAGTAATTATGTTAAACATTGAAATTCCACCAAATCAAAATATGTGAAGGAAACTTTAGCCATGACTCTAGTGTGCAATTTTGCATCTTAACTTTTCCCTCAGTTCCCGAAATCTTAAAGGAATTTAGAAGAAATAGTTCTTATAAATGATCATGTTTTTTTTCCAATTTCAGTGCTGAAATGCCTTCCATTGCAAACTAGTATGTACTCTGTTGTATAGCGTTAACTCTTGTATGATAAACCTTGAATTTTGATCTGACCCAATGTTAAAACTTTCCCTTGCTCTGCAGATATTGTTGACATAAGTGTCAGTGAGTGGAAGGTTCCAGGGAGGGGTGCAAAAAGCCCTGACTATGTCGAAAGGGATGTGGCATTTGACCTTGTCATTGATGTGGCACTTGAGGGAGCAAAAACTGTGGGTGAGTATGAATCTGATCAGGGCTTTGTGCTACCTATTTCAGTGCTTTCTTTTGTGAAGTGCATATTAAGGCTATTGTGGCATTTTGAAATTTGACTTGAAGTGTTTTTTCATGTGAAATTAATGAATGGATACATAGATTGACTTATACTATATGGAAATACAAGTCAAACTTTGAAAGAAAAGAAAGCACCAACTTTGATACCAAACACTCTTCATGGTATGTTTGTGTACGTTTGTTTGGTACGTTTGTAAAACATTCTTCATGGTAGTAAACAGAATTTTGCTATCAGATTTGTGTTGGCTGTGGGGTTTGGCATCAAGGATTGAATTCACAGTGACTGAAACAGATAATTCTAGATTTTGATGGTGATCTGATTTCCAGGACTGATCTTCCTTTATTTATCTATCAAACCACTGATACATGAAGGTAAAAGCTTGAATGTTAAACACACACCACTAACAGCAAAACAGTTTCCCTGTGTGGCTTGGATACAGAATTGTGTGTGAAGGACTTAACTTCACTTGAAAGTTTTCCAGGGCTGTCTTGAGCTTAAAATTTTTTTCCCTGTCCCACTCATTGTTTGGGAGCCCATGTTGTTGTTGGTTAATTTTCCTCGTAAATTGTAATTTTTAACTTATCAAAGACATTTCAACACAATTTTCGGGACTGGTGGGGTAAATTATTTTTTGTTGTCCCAACAAGCATATTTCCATCCCAGGATGGAAGGACAGATCCTGGAGACAGCCCTGCTTGAAACTAACTTTTGTGATTTGTATTCTTTAATTTGTACTTTCCACAGTTGGAGACACCCTTAAGATGAAGCTGTTCCTGTCCCGTGATGGTCAGCTGGATGACAATGACCTGCTGTTAGTGGAGTACCCAGCTGAGGAGAGCTCCCCACACCCACTGGAGACTGACATCTACCACTCAGCGCAGGTCAGTCAACATAACTTTGAAAAGTCACGATAATTTGTTCACCTCTGTGAAGAAGGTACATGTATATTAATATTTGTTTTTGGTATATTTCTCTGTGTTTCTGCACACTTTGGCAATAATAACTCAAAAAGCAATTGACTTATTGTGATGATATTTAACATGTGGGTAGGCCTTAGAAAGGCAAAGGTCAAGATTTATTTTAGCATTGTTGTGGCCTTCTATGGTACTGTAGCAGAACTACTGGTTAATGAATCTATCATGGGCATCTTTTGGTCCAATTGTTTTGTCAGCAGATAGCTTTTGATATTGGAAAGATGAGGGGCAGGTTTAAGCCCCTAGCAGCTTGTTATAGCAGGGTTGGACATGTCCACTAGCCCTATTGTCCAGGGCAAGTACAAGCAGCTTGTTATAGCAGGGTTGGACAAGTCTACTAGCCCTATTGTCCAGGTCAAGTACAAGCAGCTTGTTAGACCAGGATTGGACAAGTCCACTAGCCCTATTGTCCAGGGCAAGTACAAGCAGCTTGTTATAGCAGGGTTGGACAAGTCCACTAGCCCTATTGTCCAGGGCAAGTACAAGCAGCTTGTTATAGCAGGGTTGGACAAGTCCACTAGCCCTATTGTCCAGGGCAAGTACAAGCAGCTTGTGAGACCAGGATTGGACAAGTCCACTAGCCCTATATTGTCCCGGGCAAGTGAAAGTGCCAATCGGGCAAGTGCATGACCTCCCCCACTTGCTCGATCAGGCAAGCAAGAGTTTTCCATTTTACAGCCATGACATGAAGCAATAGTCAACATAAAAAATAGAGGCAATAATAATCTAATAAGAATTCCATTGTTGGAAGGGTAAATACATATAAAACTGACATTTGAATTTTGGGCAAGTGAAAAATTGATTCGGGCATTTTTTTATGTGCTTGCCCGGTACGATTGTACATACCCTGTATGCAGTAAAAAGAAATCATTAAAAGGTAGTTCATTCAGAAGCTAAACATACTTTATATGTCTGTACTTTAGGTTGATTTCAGCACAGCTGTGAACAACCAGCCCGACCTGCGAATCCTGTCGGGAAGTGAGACCAGGCCGTTCTGCGGAAGGTCGTACTTTATCGTACAGCTGGACACTGACAATGTCTACGATGAGACCGATGAGGGAAACAACGTCGCTGTCGCTGAGTACTTGTTTAAGTGCAGTGGAGGTAAGTTTATTTCGTATGTACAAACTTAGCAATTGTATTACATCGGCAAAAGACCAATTATAGGTGGTTAATCTAATCTACGTTATGAAAACATTGAGAACTAAATATCTAATAACTTTGATAAAGATTTTCAGTGTTTATCTGATTTCAGTACTTCTGCTGTAATATCAACAGTTACTCTCATAATAAATTCCACTGGGTACAATAATGACCACATCAATAATTGTTCTTCTCATGATTTATGAATACTGGTATTTTCTTGAACGCCTGAACATCTGAAGTGTAATATATATCTTAGGATTTCTGATGCTGCATTGGTACATCTCCTGAAATCATTTTGAATTTTTGAATTTTTTCTCATGTGGCGGTATCATGGTAGCCTGACTAAAATCGTGCTCCTAGTGGCTGGCCCTACAGTTGCCTCCCCAGCCATGTAAACACAGGCTTCATTATATATATCTATAGGTATCATGGTACCCAGTGGAAATAGGAGAGTTGATGCTACCTGTTTATATTACCTGATTTAAAAATGATTTTGATAATTATTCATCTTGAGGTTTAGTTTGAAAAAAAAATCTAAACACTGTCAGATAGATACAGTTTTCCTTTCAGTTAGATACTTAAGGGAGATTTAAGAGATTAATTTTTATTTGCCATGTACTGAAAATGCAAACCACGTACCATTACATAATGGGAAGTTCTTTACACGCCATAAATTCTTTCCTTCTTTGTGAACATATCATTTGTCAATATATAATCTGATTTAGGTATTACTGAAGATTGTAGGATTAACTGATACTATTTGTTCATTAACAGTCATGCATACTTGCTGATCCAGTTGGCTGATATAATATTGAAATCTGATTAAAATGATTCAGGCAGATTATTGTGTCAATCAACTGTCAACTGAAGAAAGATCTTATCAAGGTTTATGTAAGGTTACGGACATTCAGCTTAATATACATGGAAATTGCACCCGTTGAGTTGTGCTGAATTAAATACCAGTCATGCTATGGACGACTTTTGTGAATATTATATTATCATGTAGTTTTGTCAAGTTGGTACAGTTCTATTTCGCACAGCCTGACAGTTTTACCTACCATAATGATTGTTTCAGTTACTCATTGTCCTTCTGCAGTACGTAAGTCAAGTCAAGTCTTCCTCAAGTCAATAATGGCCAATTCTACTTCCAAATGCCAGGTGGCGCTGTAGTGAGGTAAATGCAGATTCAAATGTGACCAAGCTTATACCCCCCCTCATGACTGGTTTGGGACCCTAGGCCTATATATTTCTAACTGCAGTGCCACCTAGCAGAAATGGGAGGAAGAGCACATCAGTTCTGCATCAAGAAAGACAGTAGATGGTCTAACCATACTTTGGCAGGTGAATCCTTAAGAAAAAGAAGTGTATTATCCATGCCCTAGGTACTGTTTGAAAATAATGATTGAATGTGTGATGTTGCTATAGACATGCTGGGACTGAGAGATTTCACCTTCACCCCGCTCCAAAGCCCCGTCCCGCGGGACATCACGACTTACGTGGTCCTCCAGGTCACGCTAGACTGTGTGGTAGAATCCTTCTGTTCTCGGGTCCCAGACTCCACTCAGGAGGGCAAAAACAACGTGAAATTTATTCTGAAGGTGAGTTCAGAAGCTGTACGCTCTGATTCGAATTTTTTGTTCATACAATGGGCTCATAATTTTGACAATGATGTAGATGAGAATGACTAATATTGCCACCAAATTTGCAGTGACTGTCATGTTGTTTCCTTTACCAATAGTCTCTTACTCTCATGGCAGGGCAATAGTCATTTGAATTTTATTTTTTAATACTCTGCAACTTCAAAAGGTAGATAATGAAAGTCGACAATAATTGGAAATGTTTTAACAAACTTTTTTATTGATAAACTAAAAGATAGCATGTTCCTTATATTATATTATACTATATCTTTAAGTTAAATATTTTTTGAGATATCAAGATTTCAAGATAGCATTCTTTAGCGAATAATGTGCCCATACAGTTCTCTGAGGATAAGGAAGGCACAAGAACAGTGGACCTCACAGGAGGAGAAGTGGACGAATCTTGGGAGGTTTCACCGCCACTAACATCAGGCTTTGACAGTGGTAAATGTTCAACTTACATCATTCTCCCTTCATCTAAATGTGTAATTATATATAAACTTTCATGACACCAGGTTACCATAACATTAGCTCCTGTACTCAAAAACAGCTAATTGGCTTATGTTAGTATAAATCTTGACTTCACTGGTTTTCTAGTGAACAATTTCAGAATTGTTTCCTCCTTGTTTACACATCCATTCAGGTTTGACACTGTGTGAAACATCTGACCGTGTCAAAATCATTATCCAGTTGCTTTATGTCAATGAGTTACACAATTGTTTGGCATATCTTATTACCTACATGTTTAGCCTTCATTGATGCATGCCAACATTAACAAAATGGTGTTATTTTGCTCAGGACTTTTTAAAAGTCCCACCAGGACTGATGTTTCATTAAGTAGATTGCTTTAAAGTGACACTTGTGTCACTGTAGCACTATTATGAGAGTTGATGCTAAATTTTGGCATGTTTACTTAGTCTCGTACATCCAGCTTTATTTTTGTACCATGATTTTTGGGTAGATGCCATTGACAATTATGATATATTGAACACCCACTGCAAAATTACACACCTCTAATCATGAACTGCAAGGGATTCTTATATCAATCAG
Organism: Branchiostoma floridae; assembly: GCF_000003815.2. Lineage (NCBI taxonomy): Eukaryota > Metazoa > Chordata > Leptocardii > Amphioxiformes > Branchiostomatidae > Branchiostoma > Branchiostoma floridae. The sequence goes on along the minus strand of NC_049984.1, from coordinate 17,666,094 downwards.
TGTGATGCAATATATCACACATTACATTGTAAATCACTGATTAGAATGTCTTCTCATATCATCTTAGAAAGGAAATTGCTTCATGTACAGATGATATTGCAGATATGTATCATGATGATATTATTTGATGCATGCGTTGATTTGATATAGTCACACTCTCTACATTTGTACCTGATGATGAATCCATCTGTCTTTTCATGGAGAAATTGAAATTTGATTTTATCTTTTTTTTACATCCTGAATTGGACTGATTTTTTACAGTGGATCATGTACTCTGATGTTGAAGTCGACAGTCCTACCAAAAAATTTGAAAGTTATCTTATCATTCTTGGAAGAAAATTAGAACAGCCTTAACATGTACAGTTCCTTATGAAACTTTTCAAGCTTGTCATACTTCTCAAACTTAAAGACATTTTTCTAATCTTTTCTTGTATATTAAAACCAGAGACAAATGTATGATGACAAACACCGCATTCACATTCATAGAATATGTTCACAGTTCATTTATGCTCGAAATACTGGGTGCATGTGCACCCAGGTGCACCCAAAATTGGAGCTGTGCACCCAATTATTTTCTGTGGGTGCACAGGGTGCACCCAAATATTTTCTTAGGTTTATGTATGTGAAGATATCAAAGTATACTAGTATACATCATATTCTTGACATCTAAGTGTTAGAAAGATAATAAAAATGTCTGTCATGGTACATGGAATTTGATAGCTTGTAAGTAAGTTTTATTATTAGGTTATTACTTAAATCTAAGTGGTGCACCCAAAAATTTTTTGGTGCACCCAATTTTTTGGTGCAAAAAAAGCTGGGTGCACCAGTGCACCTAATCCCAAAAAGGAATTTCGAGCCCTGTTTATGATACAGTGTACTGTGTTTAACCTCAAAGCTTTAGAAAATATAAGTTAAACTATTTATGTTAGTCAGACAACTATTTGTTATTTTACAGTCCATTAATACAGCAATGTGCCATATCTTAGCATTACATGAATAAAAGCATTTCATGCATGGCTTATGATTAGTGCACAATGGTTAGTGGAGTGTAAATTCACTTCATTACTATATAAATTATGACTCAATTTCATGGTTGGAAGGAAAAATTGTGTTCACCATGTTAAAAGTTAGCAGTTGGTGTACAGAATATGCATTACTGAACAAATGCAGTCAAACCTGGTTGGGTAACCACCTGACACAAGTAAGCACGTCTAGTCACATACAAGCGACATTATATCAACAATCCTGTCCATTTTTACATAGTTAACCCAACCCTGTCATGAGCAACCACCTTTCCTCAGCAACCATTTTCCTCAGTTCCTTGAGCAGTTGCTGACTTGCTGAATCCAAGTTTGACAGTGTTTGCGGTGTGATGCTTTTGCAGCGGAAATACTGCAGGCATGCTTAAACCACCAGGAAGGTTTTAACCCTTGTACCGCTGAGACTCTTTTTGCCAATTTAACCCTGCTATGCTGGTTAATCAGATCAGTAAAACTTGAACTATTCTGTGCTGCTGTTGCAGAGTTACGTTCGATGCGGATTGCTGATGACCTTTAATTAGGACCTTTTTGTATTTAGGTGTGAAATGTTCTAAACCCATAAAGATACTTGACCCACATAACAGCATTATATATTATGCATCTCGTATATAATCAGCAAAGGTTTACTTCTTTAAGATATTTACTTCTTCACCACAGTGGGCAGCAGGCAGTTCCGATTGGCTGGCTGGGTGCGGTACAACGATGACGGTGCAGACGCCTGTAACAAGTACCAGTACGCCACCCTGGAGGTTCAGCAGGGGGACAGCGAAAAAGCCGTCTATCTGCTGGACTTGACGACAGAAAACAGCATCTACAGTGTTCCCCTGACTGTGAGCTGTGATGATGCAAGTAAGCTGTCAAGATATAATCTGTTCTAAAAACAAGCCAATTGAGCAAGAAATCGAAAACAAAAGAAGACTGAGTACCCCTCTACCTATCATCTACCAACTGTAGCCTATTCACACTAAAATGCATTTTGTAATTGCATGTTTCTTCACTTACTGAAAACATAATTAACCACTCAAACAGTCCCCATGCCATGTGTTTTGCTCAGGAAAATATTTTTACATGAAGAGAAGTTGTGAGATTTTGCTTAACACATAACACATTGTGAGATTTTGCTTAACCCTCTCAGCACGTCATAAAATTTTTTCCTGTATACCATATACGACATATAATTTCAGTCTATACAGGTGTCAATTAGTACTTTTTGTTAATTATTATTACAGCTGCTATGTAAGGAGTAGACTAGGAAAACTATATATTTCTGGAAAGCTCACAGACTGGCCTTTCCAATAAAAGCAAAATAAACATCATACCATCAATCTGATAGTAGTAATAGTAATAACAATAAACAAAAACACAATATGCAAAACAAAACAAAAACATGTCTCACAAAATAAAAAGTCCATTCAGGGGCAAAAACATACTTTATTTATCCTGAAACTACACAGAAATACATTATAATACAAGAGCAATGCTGGTATTATGTGATGGGCATCAAACATCTTCACACTGCTCATCATCTTCATCGATGTTGTCACTGCTGGATGCTGGGGAGAAAACCAAAATATAGTTTATAATAATCACATGTTTTGTTGTTGAACAATTGTATTGTTGTATTATCATGTGAAATTGTTGTTTTGTTGAGGAAAAATTGTAGTAATATTATTTAAAAAATAGTACAACTTCCAACCACTTTCATTTATATGTTCACATAAGTATAACTACAAGCTCTGACAATATCTAAAAAAAAAAAATTTGAAAAAAAAAAATTTGAAAAAAGTAAAACAGAACAGGTTTTGCTATCGCAAACCTGTAAAATGCAGCTAGATATTAGCAGTACGAAACCGCAAACCTGGCATGAAGAGACTACAGCCAATATTCAACCAAAAAAACCCCGTTGTTTACCTTGTTGTTCGTCACTTTCCCCGCTGGTGGGAGCCTCCACTAAATCTTCATTATCGGCCGACGAGGCCCCTGAAGCACTCATGATTATCTAGCGTCTGGATTACGTTCAAATAAGGTTTGAATGAAGTCAAAATGCTGTATGTTTTCTGATTGATTGGTTCTCTTACAATTACCAGCGTTCTAGTTGTGGGATTCGTCATGATGGTGGGCAGGGAGTTCAAAATCCAAAACGTGACGTACGAAGCCCCGTACGTGGCTTCTCGCGGTCTACGGGAAAGCCACGAAAATGGCTTTTCGTGCTGAGAGGGTTAACACATAACACATTGTGAGATTTTGCTTAACACATTGTGAGATTTTGCTTAACACATAACACATTGTGAGATTTTGCTTAACACATAACACAGAATCTCTTTAACATTCTCCTTGCTGAAGCTGCCTTTTGGCAGCAAATTTCTATCAGTAACAGGGTTTGGCAGCAGGGAGAAGGTTTAAGTTAAGAAGAAAGGCACAGAACATGCTGCAAGTGAGTGCCCGACTTTAGTTGAGGAGGTAAAAAGTAGCAGAAGGAGATGAGAGATCAGCTTACTCATCATTCTTTCATCACACAAGAATCTCCTCTCTGCTTGTCCAGAGTTCATTGACCTGCTGCCCAGCCTGCAGCTGATGTCCCAGGATGAGATCGTGGACATGTCCGAGGGCACGGCGACGGTCGACTTCCGACTGGACGTCACGGTCGTCCTCAACAACATGGACGGCTTCTCCCAGATCGAGGAGGATAAGGATGGCAGCCATTTTGAGTTCCAGCTCTATGTTTCAGGTATTGACGATAACCTACTCCAGGAACAGCCTTCAAGTTTTTACCATAAGGCCATGTTGATTTGATTGTATGGATGACATCTGTATGTGCAGCAATTTTCATCTGTTTCAAAAAGAAAAGTTTTGACCATACTATTGTAAATTTGTTCTACAGACTGATCAAACACATGGGAAAATGCCAAAATTAATTCTAAAGTCAAAGAAGAAGATGTGAGAAAAAGAAGAGTCACATAGCATGTAGGGTTGCAATTATGTTATTTTCATGATTGCCTGCAAGGTACCAAGTATTTTTGTAACCACAAGTCTTAAGCACTTTCTTCACAGCAGTCTGGAAACACCGACATTGACAAATCACTCAAACGTGCATGTATATATAGCGATACTAGGTGCACAGTCTAATGCGTTCTTTTGTTCTTTACTGACACACAGCAAACAAAGAGATCACACCTGATGACACCCTGATCCCCTATGTGCTGTCAGAAGATGCACTGAAGCAACTGAGAGAACAAATGAAGTTTTCTGGTAACTTGATACAAATAATGCTTAATTTTATAATCAAAACAAAACGGATCAAACCACTTACTTTTTTTACCACCACATGCCAAAGTCTGCCATGCTAAAGTAAGATTGATGCTTCATTCAGAATTTTTGACTGGATCCCATTTTGTAGACTCCATCAGGGATTTCACATGGCATTAAATGACCCACACTTCATGAGAAGTGGGAATGATTGCTTTAAGTGATAAATGATCATGTCATTGGGGCCAGACACCACAGTTATACCTGTTATACCTGTTACAGTAATTTAATGTTTCAGTCCTTCAGGTCTTGTTAGTATACGTTCGGAACAGTTGAGTGAAAAATAGTTTTCTTGATATTTAGCCTGAAATTTCATCCATACTTTGCTTTCCTATTGCAGGAACATTGCATCTTGGATCTGACGACCTCATGTTTGACGTGAACGTCGTCAGGAGGTACTGTCACAACACGGATCCCGCCTTCTTTGCTGCAATCGTGGACACGAGGAGCGAGGGCTCGTACGATGGAAAGATCGGACAGGTGAAGGAGCGCGATGAAACCAACAATGTCCAAGTAGTGGTGGTCAACTTCAGGAATTGTCCAGGTAAGAGGTTTTTTTACCTTCACCAGGAATCAGAGAAAAGTTAATGAGAAAACACCAATTTGGTAGAGCAGAAATGAGAGCGTATCTACCCCAAGTTCCTATTTAGTTACTGTCAAAAATGTCTGGTATCAATACCAGAGTTCACAAAAATTCAGTTCAGTTCAAGATGATATCTATCATGTAACTTCAATTCTGTTGTAAATACATCATTCAGAATTGTTATAAAAATTCAATGACCGTAAGTACTGCAGCTCCACCTGGCAGTGGGAAGGGGTACTGGTCAGTATTGCCTTTTGGAAAGTATATAATGTTGTTACAGTAGCAGAACCACCAAAACAATGGCATACAATTGTTTCTGATGGGTACAAAGCACTTTTAGTTGAAACCCATGGATATACCAACCTGCTGAAATTATTTACGAGACAGTGTATTAACCTTTATCTGCCCAACCAGCTGCCATGGATGTAGCCGTGGACAAGTTCTCAGTCACAGAGTTCTCCAGCATAGAACTTGGAGAAGACGTATCTCTCTCCCTGAAGGTTAGCTGAAGATAATACATTTCCATCATAAGAAGATTGATAAGTTCAGGTTTGAACCCCCCTGTAGGTTCTAACCATATTCCTTAAAAACCTTAAAGATGTGTGCTTGAATGAGATGTAAAGCCGTCCGTCCTGTGTTTAAGGAGAGACACTGCTTTGTTAGAGAATTAACCTACCACACTTATCAATTAAAGGGTGGGGGTCCATCCCAGTGTAAGTGGGTCAAAACTGCATGAATCAGTCTAGTCTTACACAGATTGTACTTAATGTACAAACATGGTCTGTTATGTCTTGAGGCTTTTTATGAGTTTTACAAACAAACAAACAAACAAACAAACAAACAAACAGAAAGCTGATGACATGTCTGTACCCTGTGGACAGGTGTCCATCATCCTAGTGGGTACCAACAGCAGACTCCCTAACATGGCCAGGGATGTGGAGTTCAACAATTATGACATCAGATTTTACCTGTCTGAAGATGAGCACATCACTGAAGAAGGTAATGACTGTCTTCATGAAGTCATAACTGTGTATCCCTTTCATTTTAAGTTATGCTAACATTACAAAATGTATATTGTGAAGTGTTTTGAGTAAACTTGTGTTTTCAATTTTACTTTAAGTTTTTCTTCTTCGTGTGATCAAATCTTTCACATTGAACCATGGAAAAGCGATTTAATGGCAAAATGTGTGTCAGACTTAATGTTTACAAATGTAAATACAAATGGCCTTGTTTGATAGGCTTGGAACCCTTTAAAACAAATTTAGGTTTTATTGGCAAATGTGCAGATGTTGACACACTGGCAGACCCAATACGTAGGTGCTTTGGGCACCCTTTTTGACATATTAGCCGTGAGGCTCGGTGGGAGTCACTCCACCGTCATGGTGGGTACATGTATATCGTGTAGCGTGCCTTTCCCAAGGGCACAAGGTCGGACATGGTGATTATCGAACTCGGAACCAACTGATTTCGATTCCAATGCTCTAGCCGTTGCGCCACACAGACCCCACAATGCATAGCACGAATCCCTTACAGGCATTTCTGACAATTCTTACAGGCATGTAACTTTTTTGTTCCAATCATAATTGCCAGATCTACAACTGCCCTATGATGTAGACAGCATCCACCAGTTGAAGGAGGGGATCTCAGCTCCATTGGTTGAACATGATGCTAAGGTCGTGACCTATGACCTGAGTTCAGGCATGAACAACAACCCCTCCGTCACTGTGCCCATGAACCCTGACCTTTGTGGAAAAATTGTGTAAGTAGCAAAATTTTAAGAGGAATCAATTGCTCTTGTATTTGACCGCTTGCCTTGGTTATGGATGGTTATGTTTTACAACAACCAGTCAATGGATGGCATATTCAGCACCAAGGAAAGGGGAGAAAAAAGTTCTCATTGCTCTTGTAATTGATGCATGAATTCCTCTAGGAGACAAAATCTGCTCTAGTTTGCATGTTTTGACAAAACAGAGCAGTCATGAGATATCATCAAGTCTCTGGTGATCTTCCTGATACAATATTCAACCAAAGAATGTTATTTGTATGCATGTACAGAATTCTACTTTCAAGTGTACCGAACAAAGTTGATAGGTAGCTTTAACCTTTGTCTTTTCTCTCAGTTACATTGGAGTTGAAGTCGTGGCACTGACATTCACAGATGCATACCTGAGGAACAACAAAGCTGTGCAAAGGGTCACAGTGTTGTGCACAGGTACTTAACAGTCTCTTTCTTTTTACCACCAGTAGCAGAATTTAAAAAAGAGTCAGCTCTTTTTTTGTTATGAGTGATACATGGAGTCTTCCAAGATAATCAGCAGCTATTGTTGTATATCTTGTTGAAAGAATAATATTGCTGAGTGTACAACTGACCCTCTTACTGCTTCTCTCTTACTGATAGGTGCTGCTTTGCTATCCTTTCTGTCCTAGAGATGGTAAGCATACTTCTCCTCTCTTCCTGTCTTCTAGCTTGTAGAGAGGAGCACTGCACACACAAATTTGGGACAGTCGTCTGTAGTTTTACTGTTTTGCATGGCTTAAGATTCTTGTATTTGAAGGGGACTGTTCCTTTGTTGTGCTCTGAACTTTTTTGGTGCTGAAATGTCTGAAGTGAAGTCATAAATGAAACAACGTCATTACTTTCGAACTATCTATTTTGTCTGTTGTGTATTTAACAACAACAACCACATCTTCTTTGTGATTCTTGTTCTAGAGGAGAAGCTGGCACCTCACGAGGTGAAGTTTGACCTGAGTAACACCAAGGTGTGGCCAGGCCTGGACTATCAGCTCGGCATGGACTTCCTCCTGATGAACCTGGGGTTCCATACAGTGCCTGCTGGGGGATCAGGTAAAGAGTAGTCTTCATATTCTTACTATCACCCATTTATTAGCCTAAGAGTAGTTTTAGAGCCCGTGTTTTACATGAATATTAGAAGTTTTATATATACGTGTATGCCTACGTAGTTAGCACAGAAATAGTTTCAACTGCAAACTCAACAGACAGCAAAAACCTCCGGTCCCCTTTTACTGCAAAATTTTAAGTCCCTGTGAAAATAAATGAATGTACTGTAAATTCTTTTATTTTCACAGAGGCTTAATTTTGCTGTAGAAGGGAAAAGATGCTGTCGCTGTGTTTCAAGTTGGCAGTTGAAACAATTCTGTACAGCATCATATTTGCTGGGTCATGGATTGGTGGTGGAAAGGCCACAGCTAGATCTGCAAAAATAACATCACTTCAAACATTTTAATATTTACAGTAGCCTACACAGACCTGTCAGAGTGGAAAAACACCACTTCTAATCAAATGCTAAATCTTTTCACATGTCGGTTACAAGTGCCATCCCTGTGTGTATTCTTACAACTAACTACACTCTTTTGGTTTCTTAATCCACTTACAACCAGAATCCAAGCCTTTTGTCAACACAAATGTTTGTCAACAAGTTCTTAATTTCATAATGTATGTATTACCTGTCAAACAACAAAGTGCCGTGTGGTATAACAAAAAGAAATGTTTCCAATACCAGACAGACAACATTTTGACATTTGTCCCCTGCAGCCTACAGTATCCGGGTGTTCCTGTCTGCTGACTCTGTGTTTGATGAGAGCGAGGACATGCCTTTGGTTGTCGACTTTGGCGACAGTTTGGGACAGACAAGTCTGGAAATTCTGGCAAACCAACAAGTGGACTTCCAGGGACTCTCAGGTTAGATAGTTTCAAACACAATAGAAACAGGTTTTCTAACAAGTTTTCTATTGCATGAAATGGAGAAGTTTAATTATAAGCAGTAAATACAAGTCCACAGTATCTTTGTCTTGTTTGATTTCTATGGACATATGGTTGAAACACCTTGACCAAAATGTCAATGCAGTAAAACAACATTTAAACTTTATTCGGTCAATCTGTAAATGTCATAACTATATGTCATTTGAAAGTACTTCATCCGTCACTACTGTTAATGACAGCTTATGACATCTTTTAACTTGTTTGTAAAACACAAATTTGCCAAAGGGCATCAATAAGCTGCTTGCTTTTAATTGGGTATTAAGGTTTTTAAAAACCTAACAATTACCTTACAATTTAGTCAACAATCTGATAGTCCTTTTGCTACCTTTCTTCCACTACTGACTGGTTCTTAGTGGTTGAATGTGCACAAAAATTCATCAACTTGATGAAACTATTCATGCCTGTTTGTCTCTACCGTAGTTCCCATCCGACTGGAGACCAGGGAGGCGTGTCTGGAAATGTCCAACATGCACGTGTTCCTACAGGTGGTGCCTGATGAAAGCTACCTCCCCACGTACACATCATCCCTTACAGCATTCCCTGTACCCACAGAGTGTGCTGAAGGTAGGCTCAGGCATTTTGGTGGATGTCGCTTGATGGACAATATACTGTAAATGCATTAAAGTTCGCAGGGATTTAATTTCGCGGAAGCGAGAAAAGGGAATTTTCGCGGTGGATTAAAGTTCGCGGTTACACCATAGACTGCAGTCTAATACCATAATAGAAAAATGTTCGCGGTGGTTTTAAGTTCGCGGTGAAGTGGTCACCGCAAAACCGCGAACATTAATCCACCGCGAACATTTCTGCATTTACAGTATCAAAAACAGAAGTTATATCGCAGCCATTATCGAACTTGACTTTTGTTTTCCCGACACCTACTCACCTACAAAATATCAGGATTCACACACACACACACACACACATAGACAAACATACCAACACATAACGCTCTCAGCAAAAGTATTATGATTGTCTCAAGATTGTGTCTGTCATACTTTAAACATTTGTCATTATGAGATGTATCATTATTGACTCACAGTCTATTACATCAAGTGACAGTTGGAAACATGTGCTTAAGCATACAATCTTACAATCTTTAAATTTCTTTAAATTTCAGTAATGGAATTGTCTGATTTATCTGGCTTATTTATCAGCATTGACAAGATATACATGTACTTCCTCATATCATGGTCCCCCTATATACCTGCATAACTTTGTGATTTTTATTCTGTATGTTTTTAGACCATGTGGATCTACAAATATCCCTGTTTGAGGCCTCCGTGGATGTCATCTCCACTGACCAACCGTTTGAGTACGCGCTGGACGTGCGTATCCTGGTGTCCAGTCTGGCCAGCCTGTCCAAGGTGGGACAGAAGTACGGCATCACTTTCTACCTGTCCACGGACCCCGACATCGACCCTGAGGATGACCTGGCACTAGAACACACCTTCGAGGAGACCCAGGATGCTAGGCTCTTCATGTATGTGTTACAACATTACAGCATGGCATTTCTTATGTTGAAAAAAAGGGATACATTGTATGTTTTGAAAAATAATATTAAATTTGAGCATATAGTACTTACAAACAGGTCCAAATTATGTTTTTGAGTTCATCTGTTGGTGCAACTTGTCCATCTTAGCTATGTCTTTTGCTACATCGTCATCATGGTTGCCACATATCAGTAGCTTCATTACACCACACATTCACTGATTCGCATATCAGTAGCTTCATTAAACCACACATTCACTGATTCAGAGTACTTACTACTAATAGGTAGGGCATCATTGTTCTCCTTTGTCTCTAGTAAGCTGCCAGTCCTTTTTTTGCTATCTAATGACTTATAGTTCTTAACAATCTCCTAGCACATTTATGCAATGCAATGCAAGATAAAGTACATTTCTTTACCACTGCTATCATGCCATTTTGTTAACAAATGCTTTCCAACCTGCATTCTTTTAGGAACATCCCAGTTGGTTCCCCTCCCAAACAGCACAGCTTTGGAGGCCCCGAGGCACTGCTGACTATCCCTCAGATGGCCCCTGGGGTGGGGAGGTACTGTGGACCGTCTTACCTTGGTGAGTACCATTATCTTAAACTCTGCTTTGTCTTAGATGTCTTCTTGAGATTGATACAAAGTAATGGGAGGACCATGCAGATGATATCTCCAGATGGAGATACACACTGCACAGACCAAGCAAGGGAAATCAGGAGAAGCTGTGTAATGCATAGGAAAAGTAACCTCATAGCAAAGAACAGCTTACGCAGGACCGAGTCAGTCAATGCAAACACTACTCTGGGTTGCCACCACTGCAGTTGAGTGTAGGGGGATTCTGTGATTTACATCCCCTATGCTGTGATTTGGGCCCCTATACCCATCAACCAGACTAGGGGACATTTCTGTTTGTGTTTACTGATTGGAATTGGCTCTCAAAATGCAGGGAATAGTGTTTCTGAGACAAATGATTTTCAGAGGTAGGCTGTTGTCAGACCTCGCTTGCCACGGGGCCTTGCTGCGCGAAGATGCCCCCTATGCCATGAGAATACTGCTACTCTTGGTAACTTTCACTCCAAGAAAAGCGTTATTTGCAAGACAGTTTGGGTAATTTTTTAATGTCTTCCACAGGTGTGTTGCTGACTGACAAACAGAACTGGGACTTGGATCCATTCTTACCTGACAACAGTGCTGCACTACAGATACAACTTCAGTGTAGCCATGGTGAGGGATGCACACCAATTACACAAGTTGACTGAATTTGATCAATTTGTAATTCTTTTAAAAATTCTATAGAAGTTGATGAATCATTATGATTTCAGAAAAGGTTAACACAGGTTCACCTTTATTCGTAGGGTAACCTATATCTGTTCTACTTAAGAACAATGTATTTTTTTGATATCAAGTCAACAGGTGGTGGTTTCAATTTGCTATATTTAGAAAATAGTACAATTTGAAATTACTGTCCATCAACTTGATATCCCTGGATACCTGTCAATATTAAAAGCTCATTGGTTCCCCTTTGATTGACAGATTTTGTAACATTTAAAATCTCTACACTTTAAGTTTAGTCATAAGGCCACAGCAAGTAAATTTTATGGATGACATCCTCTGCAGACTGCAAAAATAGTGCGATAGGGCAAAAAAAAAAAATGGGTGAAAAAAACCAAGATGGCTACATTTTCAAAAATAGGTACCATTAAGTTGTGATGAATGTTGTAACAAGAATTAAAGGGACGAAACATGGTATCAGAGCCAACAAGGCATTCATTCCTGTATTCAAGACATGAACTGGTGTGGTAAAAGTGACACTAGTGCGGTAGACTGGCATCACCAACAAAGTTGGTAACCACACTCATGGCTTCCATATTGGTGTCATTTTTACAACTTTTATTTCTACAACTACAGTCCTGCGTACCTTTGCAAGTGTCACTTCTACGAGTACAGTTATTAGGCTACAACACAACATATTTGCTCATTTTGGTGCGTTAAGTCATGTTTACCATCCCTGCAGAAGAAAAAAATGTTTTTTTTTTCTGAAATCAGGCGAAAATTAATGCGCGCTGATGTCATCCATAAAATTTACTTGCTGTGGCCTAAAGATGTATATTCCATCGTCGAAAATAAGATTACTTGCTGCTGTTCTACTCTAGATGTTTGCCTTCCAGTCAATGTTAATTTGTAAACAGGGTAGGATGCTTTTGTGAAATAGCAAATCAGCATCCAAGGTCTCAGTTTGAACTGACTAGATTAGCCAATGTTGTCTCAGTCTGTAGTTATTACTTTCAATATCAATAGTAAAATGTGAATTATTGCCTCCTTCTTTTCAGATGTGCTTGGACTGTCTGACTTCAGCTTCCATGTGGAGGGAACGTATGACAGGATCTGGCAGGATGCTGGAGGGACTGTTGTGTTTGATGTGACTGTGAGGAACACAGGACTGGTGGACATCAACACAGCTGACAACGGCACAGCAAATTTCCATCTTGTGGTAAGTTCATCAATGTAATGCTAGTTCACCTTTATCTGCAGGGTAACCTATATTTGTTGTGTTTACCCACACGTTAATAAGAGATATTAAGTCAACGGACGGTGGTTTCAAGTTGTTCAAACTATTGTAGTTTGAAACTATCGTCCGCCGACTTGATACCCCTAACTACCCGTTTTTCAAAAGCAACGGATATAGGTTACCCTGCGGAAAAAGGTGAACTAGTGTTATAAACTTTGTTGAAATGTCATCATGATGTTAAAACTCAGCAAAGCTCTTAGAACTTTTTGTCATCTGTCTTGTTTCAATGTGTAGTAGCACATGTTGTTGCATTTAAAGGGTAACAGAGAATAGTACAAATGGAGAGTTGCTTCTTAATGATCATTGTAAAAGATGACATCTATGTTTTATCCAAACAGTATTGTCAGTAAAAATGATGATTCTACAGAGGTTTAAGAATCATTATACAATAAAAGTGAAAGTCTCTCTATTATCTCAAGCCAGTTTAGTTCACCAAAGAGCTACTCTTCCACTGGTTGTGATAGAGAAGACAGATACTCTGTACAGTGTTTACAATTACTGCAAATTGGAGTGGACCTTAACGTCCTGTTCTAATAACTGTGTCCCTGTGGCTCGCATGTCGGATTGAAGAGAACAACCGGGATTTGAACTCCGAACCTCTTGGTGGAGAGACAGGTTCCCTAACCAATCACTCTCTACCCCAATTCAAACTTCATGATACAATGTACATGTACATGTAAAGAATCATCTGATGTATTTTGCCAGTCAGTAGGTACCCAATGAGTAGTGAGGCTGTTTAACGTGGTTGATGCACCTCTTCAAGCACAGGATCCCCAATTTATTCTCTTCTGGAAGACGATTTTGTGGAATAACCATGCTTGGTCTGGCTACAGCAATCCAGTCGTCCTTGGTTGGGGGATTCCCATCCAAGAACTGTCCGGACCGCGCGTTGCTTAACTTCCAAGATTGAGGGATCGAGTGTATCCAACGTGCCACGCTGCCGTAACCTGCACAATTCTAAGAAAACAACATCTTGTTCCCTCTCCCCAGCTGTACAGCTCTGCAGACCAGTTCCTGGACCAGATGGACCTACAGGTGCCCATCACTAAGATGGAGGTGGATGGGGACATGCTGGCATCAGGACTGGCTGCTGGGGACAACATGACCTTTACTGGGGTCAGGGCTACCATCCAACCATCAGGGGACATGTGTCAGCAGAGGTAGGCAGTTTTAGCTGTGTTGACAATAAAAGTTATTACCTATGCCAAGAAGGTGTTTTTTTATTGTGAGAAACCATGTTTGCTTTGTGGACGAAAAACATTATACTTGCAGAGTATAGGAGATCTGTAGCTAGGAGATCAGGCTAATTTTTTTTTATGAAGACAAGCTTTTGAAAGTACCTTAACATATGCAAATGATGTAAAGCCAAGATGACAGATAATGATAAAGACAACCTTCCCACAGTGTTTACTTTCCAATGCACTTCAAAAAGCTAATAAACTTGTTAGACACAAAGGCCAAACATTCTTAATGTGTTACTGGTGGTAGATTTAGTACCTGTGGGCAAGGGCAAATGTTATGCAGGGTAGACTGGATGTTCGCTTAGAAGACATAACTGAATTGGATATTTGCTAAAAGTATTGTCGGATATTGACAAATTCTTTCCATTTCACTTTTGAGGCCAAACTGGGGATTTACAAATGGTAGACCACCTTAAACACAGATTCGTGCATCTCCGACTTTTCCAGAGTGCATATTTTTGGAAGTTTGCTAAAAAAGGCTATCCCTATTTTGCCACTTCTACAACACAGGTATTTGCTTGTATCCTGGCATCGTGGCCCTGGACTAGATGAGAATCTCGTGGACGGATTGAGGGATAACGACTTCTCGGCAGCCATTTTTGATTGCCAGACAGGTAAGTCTTTGATGTTAGTCATAGTGGAGAAATAATGCTACAATGGTAGCTTGTAAAATTGCTGAGGAAAGGATAGAAACACCAAGTATTGTACTATACAATTAATATGCTGCTTGGATAGTTGTGTCTGTCAGTGGTGCTGAAATTAGAGATGTGAGTAGCATGGCTACTTTCCACTGCAGTGTCACACTCTGTAGAACTTCTGATAATACAGCTTTCATTGAAGCTTAGATATAGATGAATATTTCTTGTAAGTTATAGCTGTTATATCTTATCTATGTATGACATTGTTGTGCCTGCAGACACTGTTGACATCTCACCAGTAGAAGGTAGTTTTGAAGTGAACAGTCCACAGCTGTCCCCGGGTGGTGCAAAATCAACCTTTTCACTGACAGCAGCGGTAAGCGTTACATTTGTCACCGAAATAACATTGTTGTTGTTGTTGTATCTGTATAGCCACTGTTCTCGTCAACTTCTAGACACTGTTTCAATGTGCTAAGTAAAATAAGTGTGAGTTTCATAGTATAGTCAGGTGAGAATGTCACAGTATAGTAATTCAAAAGCATGTTACTGCTTAGAAGTTGTTGAAGGACACATGATATTTTTTTATGTATGCTTTATTCCTAAGCAAATTATCTTTGTCTACCTCAAAATCCATTATCTAAGGTTTTGTGGCAAGATTTTCAAGGCTTTCTTGTCTTGTTTGGTGAAGATGATTATTGTAAAGGTGAGAAGTTTGACAATTTTCTTTACATTGGCTTCTTTCAGGTAACCCTGACAGGAAATGCTCAGCTCACCACAGACCCCATCTTCAACATCAGTTTCTATCTATCCCATGATGCCTTGTGGAGTGCTGATGACCTTGACATAGAGTATGACCTTGACGACCTTCCCTCCACCCTGTCAGCTGATATGACAGCATCTGAACCTGAATTTGTACTTGATGGTACAGGGCTGGTAAGTGATGAAACTGCTGATATTTTTTCTTGCAATGATGCTGATTTCCCATTGCAGAAGTTTTCTTGGTGACATGAAAAACGGTATACAAATCCATGTGGTGTGAAGACTAGCAAACTGCTGCCTACCCCTGCGTCAGGGACTCCAGCAGCAGTATAATCAAACCATGTATACCACCATCATGTTTCATTCAGATGACGTCTCTATGCATGAACTTGGCTTCTTTACGAGTTTATTTACCACTGTGGATAAATACAAACATAGCTCACGTCTGCATAGTGAGACAATTAATAATTTGTCTGATGTTATGGGTATGCCAAAGTTAAGGGAACTTCTGTTATGTCAGAAATCAAACAAAATGTTTTGAAACTTTCCTTGACTTAAAGACATAAATGTTAGTACCAGTATGTTAGACAAAGTAATAAGTTGGAATTTTGCTACATTCCATTTAGTTAGATTTTTTTTCTCCTTGAATCTTACATTTCTATCACTGCATGTAAAGGTTGAACCAAAGAGTATCTTTAAAAAAGTTCTCTTTCTAATGTACATGCCGGCATTACTTAAGGAATATTCCATATGAATGGAAGTATGGTAAACATTCCGCTGGCTTATATAGGCTTACAAACTATTATTGTGTCATCCCTCTTCTCTAGGAGCTACCAGGAGGTATGAGTACCCAGTACTGTGGTCTGTCCTACCTGATTGCCATCCTTGACTCACACAACAAAGTGGAAGAGAGGGATGAGAACAACAATGCCATCTCCACTAAGATCACGGTATCATGTCCTGATGGTAGGTTCCAGAAGATTAAACTAACACTTGCTCTTTTGTTTCTCAGATTAATTGCAATGTTGTTAAGTTTGTGCCAAAGAATATGTTGTCTCTGTGTATCCTGGCTAATATGAAAAATATGGTAAATAATTGGGATAAAAAAGTCAGCTCTGTGTTATGTCTCTACTACTCTAGATTGTGAAATGTTTTTGATAGATTTACAATTTATGTTCAGTGGCATGATTTTGCAGTAACCATTTTACTGCAAAATCGTGACACTGCCAATATGCATTTATCATGTTATTTGCCTGCAATTCAGAATTGCTTCAACCCCAACCTTAAAACATTGCAAAAACCTATTTTCCCCACCTGCAATGAAATTAAGTCATTTCAAACATTTAGAATACACATTATAAGCTGTGATATTGAAGATTCTCTTGTTCATATCTTCCAGACATCTACTCAGTGGAAGAAGCCAGACTGGAGGTACAGGACATGTATTATGTGGAGGTCCCAGCACCCATCGTCTTCTCTATGGATGTCTACAATGTAGGGGATGCCCAGATACCCAT
>NC_049984.1:17641482-17649068 GCF_000003815.2 Branchiostoma floridae | reverse complement strand
TGCCATGAGGCAGTTTACTGGGTATGTAATACAAACAGACACAAAATGTGTCGGAATATTGCCAGACCTCATAATAGGAGTTGGACCACAAGTACGGTCAGTATTGTAAATATGTGACTTTAAAAAACAGTTTTTGTTTTGTGCTGAAAACTTTTCATTGTTGTCTGAGACAAAAGAATCTAACCCCCCCCAAAAAACAGGACACAAATTAATGAACATGTTTTATACCCATTCCCTTGCAGGTGTTTGCTCAGCAGGGCGCCATGTTGAACATGGACGTGGCCTTTGACCTGACCCCAGAACAGTTCCTGTTCTCCCCTGAGTGGCAGGAGGAGCATGCTGATGACCTTCACCACACCATGACCCCCAAACGCTACACCAACGCATCGGCCATCATAGGTTGGTCTATCATAGTTGTCACTGTCAAAGGCTTTAAATACCCAGCTGCCCAGTTACACTGCACATCTATTTCTTGTTTGGCACAATCTGTTCATTAACTCAGGTAGCACACTTTGTGCAGACCACCTACCACTGTGTGCAGCTAGAAGTAAAATCAAAGTCAGATCAGGACTTTACACTTTGACACTTTGATGCATTTTTTGATGTATGAGTTAAATTGAATAAGAATTATCAGAGAATCATAAGGCTCAGCATGCATGAATGCAAAATACAACACAGTGTATTTCGTATCACCCATGGTACCAGTCCAACTGCAGGTAAATATAGGATCGCTCGTATGCCAGAGGGTGATCTGCATTGTATGTTAAAACAACACAATACAACACTGGAGGGTTAGGAATGCACCGTGTTGTATTTCATTTATGTCATACCCACCAGAGAAACATGCGTTTCAATGTGAAATGGCCAAAACGTTGAGAAAATTTTGTATTCCTCAAAGGAAATATGGTAACAACATCAATGTCTGAATCAGTAACATAGAAAGAATCTTTGAGTTAACTTTTCATTTTCTGCTTGTTACAGAGATCTCCGAGCTGGCGTGCCTGAGGCGGTTGGACCGCCTGTTCCTGGTTGTCCTGTCCAGAGCGGCCGGCATGGACTGGATCCTCTATAACAACTGGGTGTCAGCTGAGATCACCATAGACTCTTCAAGCTGTACTGCTCCAGGTACTGTAACTGCAGAAAAAAAAATAATAATTATGGTTTTATGTTCACGGTTTTCACTGTGGCCACTGCGAACTTAAAACCAGTATGGAAATTTTTCTTCTATCCTCTCCCAGCCTACCAGCTTGTCCAAGAACTGCTTGAACGTACTATACATTGTACAGTACTATTGTCATTGTGTTAAATGTGCCTGTTCAGATGCATAAATACTTACAAAGCACAAATTAAACATAGAGCTGATCATTGAAAACTATGTATCCAGAGGAAACATACAGTTAGATCAGTGACAGTTGATCACACCAGCACAGCAGTACAACACAAGACAAGGATGAAATTCCTTGTGTTGTACTTTTAGTCACATACATGTACATCAAGTTTTCAAGTATCGTTAACTGCATGAATGATTTATTTGCTTCAACATATGGAAAAATTATAACCTTGTGCTGTTTTTACCCTTTGCATGTTTCCATAGTATGTTTTCTAAAAGAGCTAAAAACAAATTCCTTGTCCTTTTGCAGATGCTGTAGACCTGATGATTGCAGACTTCGGAGTCCAGCCCTCGGACAGGCTGCTGCTGGGGGGACAGACAGATCTGCAGCTGAACATCGGTGTAGACATCATCAGTAAGTTCTGCAATCAGAATTTAGTACTCCATTTTTTTGGGGGGGGAGGGCTATATTTTATCAGTATCTCTTTACACAGCAGTTTTTTTAGCTGTTTAGAGGTCAGGATACTGGAAGTGTACACTGAGGAACACATTGACATCATTTGAATTTCTTTTTTTTTCCACTCAGAATTTTTATGTAGCCTGCCTCCCATTCAAGTAAAATAATACTTGTCCTGTCTTGATGAAAAACAAATGTATCCACAGATTTGTAAACAATAATATAATTGATAATCTCCACCTACCGACTCTAATTTTTTTCAGGGCCGAGACATGAAACTCAACATCTTTTTTTCCTAGGCCTAACATTAACACTGGAAACAGTCCTGAATGGAATATTTGAATTTCTGTTTACTGTATCCCAACTTCATCAACCTTGATTTTTTCACAATTCACAATTGTACAGTAACCTGTCGGTAAAAATAAGTAATCTTTGGATGACATTATGAATATCTCAGTGTGTACTTGTGTATGAAACCAGATTGCCTTGGGACACTTTAAGCTAGATTTTCCATATTCCTAGGCAGCTGATTTACCATATTGAAAGTGACTAGTCTTAAAGACTGAGAATTTACTTTGATATTCTTGCTAATACTATCATTTCTTACTTGTAGACTCAGGAGGCTGGCCAAGTGTTGAAGGGGATGAGCCGCTGTTCAATTACCAGGTCTTTGTTTCTCGGCGGGGCCACAAGCTGCAGCTCCCCACAGCAATTCTGCCCAGTACTGCAGCTCACATCAATGAGGAAACTCTCTCTGACAGGACTATCAATCTTGGTAGGTTGTCATAAACATTGAGATATATCTATACACATGTACCTGAAATGAAAGTATAACTATAATGGAAAGAAAGACAACCCACAGAAATAAGGCCAACATTACCAGTCCAATGATCTTAAAAAAAATCTTTCAAAACATCAACACTGTTATTAAATTACATGTGTATGTATAGCATGCAAAGGCTCTGTATCTAATTAATATGCTTGACAGAGAATTGCAATCTGTATATTTGTGCAGAAGTCCTTTAGTTACAGATGAGTCTCATATTCCCCCCAAGGCATTGCTTATATTTTGTGGACTTAGTTTTTAGATTTTCTAGATGGATGGTAAAGATAATATATATGTTTATTGCAAGTTCTTGCCTGATCTGAGGGCTAATTCCAGGTACAAACAACATGTATAACAAGGAAAATACAAAGGTGCCAGGAACTACATTCTATGACTATGCTGTGTTACTGAAATGTACATTATTCTGGTTTTGTTGGGTTTGACTTCTTTTTTTTTAGGCAGTGGAAGACGAATTTACCCACTTCTTTTATAATGTGTGGGTTCTTTGATTTTAATAATATAATTGATTTCTTGTTGTCCGGGATAGTTAGAAAGTAAGCGTGTATTTTGAATACACTCATAAATAGTTGGTTTCTTATATCATCATAAAAAGAACAATTAGAGATAAACTGACTCTCGTCTTCCACTGCATTTGAGGGGCAATAACAGTGAATACC
Organism: Branchiostoma floridae; assembly: GCF_000003815.2. Taxonomy (NCBI): domain Eukaryota; kingdom Metazoa; phylum Chordata; class Leptocardii; order Amphioxiformes; family Branchiostomatidae; genus Branchiostoma; species Branchiostoma floridae. The sequence goes on along the minus strand of NC_049984.1, from coordinate 17,645,778 downwards.
CATTTTGTCAAAGACTTTATTACACAACAAGCGTATACAATGAAACCTATTGCATCTTCTATCACTACACAGCAAGTATTGGAAACTACATGTTAACTATTATTATCTTTTCAAAGGGAGCTACATTGGGTGCTTCAAAGACATGAAGCCTGGGCGGGCACTGAACATCATAGGCCTACTTCACAGTGCACTTACTGTGGGAGAATGTATCCAGGCTTGTGCAGCCCATAGCACTTCTTATGCAGGTATGGACTTCAACATTCATTAAGAAAATGGACATGACATTGTTTCTGATTTGATAGGAAACTTCTGTAAAATGTCTACTTGTGCTTTGGAATGTTGCTACAACATCAACTCTCATAACTCCATGGAGCCTATGCCATAAGTACATCACATTAAAGAAAGTTAATTTCTAAAGATCTATCAAAATATTGAAATTTTAATGCAGTATCTGTAATCCTGAAGGTATGCACACTTCAGGTGTTCAAGTTAGACATTCAAGAAGTTATTTTTTTATAGTGATATGATGATACGGTGGTGGAATCATGAGCATAGTTGATTTTAAATCCAGTCTTATGCTTACAAAAGACTTCTGCATTGTAGTGTGTATGTGGTTTGTATTAAATATACCCCTGTCACATTGCAAAAATTGATTGGACGATGAGTCTGCGAGCTCTAAATGACATTGCGGACTGGGTTCATCCCACAACTCCTTTCCTGTGATCATTTCTATTCTGCCCGTGCGGACCATTAAATGGTTAAAAAGATTCCCACTAAGACATCAAGATTGATTGAACTATCGCCTTTTGGTGAGGAACATTTTGTCATACCTCGTCTGCGGGCAAGAGGTGTCACCATGTCATTATCATAAATGCATTCTTAGGCAATCGCTCAAGCCTCGCTTAATGTGACAGGGACGGTTTTCAGGCCAAGAATACGCATGACCCTCTGTCAATCTTAAAATCGGTCGACCTTCCAGCGATCGCGAAGTACTTCCAAAGATCGTCAACAATGTTGAAGGTATAACAGAATCATTATGATCATGTTCTTCCTACTAGGCTTGCAGAATGGAGTGGAGTGCTTCTGTGGGGAGGAGTATGACAGACATGGGAGAGCCATGGAGAGAGAGTGTGATGACCCATGTGGGGGGAACAATAACCAGATCTGTGGAGGAGACTACAGGCTCTCAGTGTATACAACCACTCAAGGTAACATCAACACTCTTAAGGGAAGTAGGGATAGACTAAAACTTTGTGTCATTGTGTGTGGATTTTATGGAGTGCAACAGTCTCAGGATCCTGAATTATGAAATGATCATCCATGGTCAACCCCATAAGGACAGCATTAATGCTAAATTGTCAAATGATTCTGACTGGTGTGGCATTAATGCCCAAAATTAAATACCACCTCCATCACCATGGTGATAAACAATATTTCATTCTCAACTGTTATTTCCTCCAACTTTTAACAGGTGCTTCTATCCAGTTGCCCATGGAGGAGCTGATGGGGTTCTGTGGCATGTCCAACACAATCTCTGTGGTGGTCGACCCCAACAACAACATCCTGGAAACAAACAAACACAACAACATCATGTCTGTGGAGGACATCTCTGTGAATGGACAACATGGGGACACATCCTGCACAGGTATGGGCTAGTAGGTTAAAACATGCTGTTGGTTTGTTCAGTTATTGAAATGTTGTGTTTCCCTGTCCCTGGTGCTGACTGTATTTCCCTGTCCCTGGTGTGAATATGTTCCCTGTCCCTGGTGCTGACTGTGTTTCCCTGTTCCTGGTGCTGACTGTGTTTCCCTGTTCCTGGTGCTGACTGTGTTTCCCTGTCCCTGGTGCTGACTGTGTTTCCCTGTCCCTGGTGCTGACTGTGTTTCCCTGTCCCTGGTGCTGACTGTGTTTCCCTGTCCCTGGTGCTGACAGTGTTTTTTTTTTTTTTTTTTTGGGTTTGTTTTTTCTTAACTTTTTATTGATTTTTCAAACACAAGGTACACATATCATACATAGAGCAATAATACCGAAAGGACATGCGGTACACAAAAGATAAATAAAACCAGAAAACAGCAGTGTACACATTTGTATATAACAAGGAAATGATAAGTTGTATATATGTTGTTCACTATTCACTGTTTTAACGATAAAGCTATTTTCCCCCATTTACCAAAGTGTTCTTTTATCTTATCCATCCTTTTTGCTATAATATATTCTAGCCTATGGAAGTATGACATATATGAAATAAAGGCTTGTAAATTAAGAGAGCGTTGACGGTTATTGAAAATAAAGTGTTTGCCAAGAAGGATAATCATATTGGCAGAAACTGGGCACCGACAATTCAAATCACCAAAAATAACTTTAAATAGGTTCAAATTTAAATGTTCCCCCGTATTGATGAAAAACCAGTCTTCTACTTGCATCCAGAAAAGTGTAGCAACTCTACAATGAAAAAAGAGATGGAAGACTGTTTCTTCATCTTCATTACAATATTCACATATGGGCGACTCCTTCAAACCCCAAGTGTATAAAGTCTTGTTCACGGTCAAGTATTTGAACAATAGTTTATGTTGAAACATGCAAACACTAGAGTCAATGGAAATTTTGTAAGGTAGACTATAAACCTTTTGCCATGGTATTGGACAGTTGAAATAATCTTCCCACGTGTACTGTATCCTGTCTGAAGTTTCACATAATCTGGCTTCATTCATGTAGAAATCATATAGGCATTTATTAATATTTTTACTATGTAGCCAGGTTACATCTCTACAGGCAGGGATGCAAACACGTAGCTCTGAGGAGCCTTGTCTTAGCAGATGTTTCCATTGAGGAGGAATAGCTGACAATGGTTGATGATATTGATAAGCTGTACAGACATCTCCGAATTTGACTACAAAGTTGTCAAAAGACAAAAAATTATTCTCAGCATCAATAATGTCGTTTACAAAAAGTACTTTTTTATTGAAGAAGGCTGAGGAGAAAAGGGGTCGCCTACTTATACAAATATGTGAATTCAAGCAAAGAAGTTGCTGTTTGACTTGTATGCTATTTTCTGGGGGGCATAGTTGGTATTTCAACCAGCTTTGTATAACCTGTCGAAAAAACAGGCTGACTACTTTTTTAATCAAGATTTCGAAGTCATTCATTTTAAGCTGTGCAAAAGGAAACGTACTGGTTCTAAGAACAGGATTAGAGAAGGACAGTAGTTTAGAACAAAACCAACTTTCGTTTTTGTGCAATTTTGGCACCCAGGCGGCCTTCAGTTTGAGATCGACAGCTCACAGATTTTGAAGTTTTAATCCACCTTGATCATAATCATTATATATTGTCTTTCGTTTAATTCGCTCGGGTCCATAAAAACTTGAAAATCTTTTTTTCATATTTGTCAAAAAAAGCTGACGATGGAGACGGGAGCGAACTCAATAAAGATATAAACTGTGAAACTATAAGTGTATTTACCAGAGTGACTTTCCCCATAAGTGATAGTCCTTTTTCTTTCCAGGGATTCAAAATTTTATCTATTTTCATATATTTTCGGTCAAAATTGGTGCTGACAGTGTTTCCCTGTCCCTGGTACTGACTGTGTTTTCCTGTCCCTGGTGCTGACAGTATTTCCCTGTCCCTGGTGCTGACTGAGTTTCCCTGGTGCTGACTGTGTTCCCCTGTCCCTGGTGCTGACAGTGTTTCCCTGTCCCTGGTACTGACTGTGTTTCCCTGTCCCTGGTACTGACAGTGTTTCCCTGTCCCTTGTGCTGAATATGTACAGAGTTTACAACACAATGTATCTGTATCAAAACAAATGTTTATGTTTTTTAAATTTTTCTCTGCAGATGGGATGGATCTCCGTATTGTGACCTTTGACCTGGTGGACACAGGGTTGAACAGCCAGGATGTCCTGAGCACCTCACGGGTCGTCCCCTACAGCCTGAGGGTGGCATTGTCCCTCGGGACAGACGTGTGGCTCCGGCCTTCTCTCTCGGACACCCACTTTGACTTTCAGTTCATCGTATCCCCATCTGGAGACTATTCAGGTAATGAAAGTTAAACGCCTTATATGATTATATCCTTTCAGGTGATAATCAAATGTGCTGGAATTTTCTATCCTTAACTGACTTCTGCTGGAATCTCTAAGACAAATTTTGCTTTTTATATCGTTATGGTTCCCTGTTAATATCTTTTTTGAAATTGCAGTGCAATCAGCACATCACAAATTATTTTCCTTCCCTCCTCTGAGTACATTTTAATTGCAAGAATGCTAAAAGGATGGTACAGTGTTAAATACCTGCCTACACTGGT
>NC_049984.1:17536367-17638936 GCF_000003815.2 Branchiostoma floridae | reverse complement strand
ATGTTTATGTTTCCTCAGATCCAGACAACCTTGTCCTGGATGTTGACTACACTGTGGAGCAGGAGTATCTGCTGAAGGCAGCATATCCCATACGCCAACTGCCCAATGAGGGGTTCTACACTGAGCTGAACCTGGATGGTGCCTTGTTCCTCAACCTTGCAAACTATCCAGAGCTGAAGAGGCATGTCTTTCTCTATATCAATATCTATTAAGAAAAATTTGCAAGTTGAAATATACGTAAGGGTACTGTCAAAAACGCTGATTCTACCAGTAGATATCCCAATCAGAGGCTCTGATAGGGATCTCTGATGGCAGAGTTTCCCATTGTAGAATCACCACTTCTACTGGTGCCATTCCCAATTGTAATGGCAGAGTTCCTGATCCTGATCTCTGTTGACAGACGCTCTGATTGCAATCTACATGCCTTTGTTATTGTTGTTGATGTAATAAAACTGACATGAGAAAACATTGCAGTCTTAGTGTAGCATATCACATTTCTTTGATTTCAAGGTTTCTTTGTGCAGTGGAAATGTTAACTTCAGTCACTCAGAACAAAAAAAAAAGATAGCAAAAATGGAAGTTTTGCTGAATTACAATAGAAAGATAAAATGGGGCCCATTGTGAAACTTATCCTTCATTCTGCTGACACCTTTCCATATACCAAGTACATGTGTCATATACAACTTCATGAACTGTCCGCCCACAAACAAACCAGCAATCAGCAATGAAAACATGATTCACCATCTTAGAGAGGAAAGTCAAGTTTTCCAATATTTCATCAGTAGCAAATATTGTTATTTTTTTATTCCTGGCAGGTTCTGTGACACCAGTCCTTATCTTGGTGTTTATGTGGACTATGATGACAGGCTTGCTGAGGTCAACGACCTACAGAACAACATGGCCTGGCAGCACATCGCTCTCACCTGTCCTGATGCAGGTAAAATTTGTTATGTTTTTCACCTTAAGTTTTATATGAACATCATCTTACTATATTATACTTACCTGCAATGCAACCTGCAACTCCTTCTGTCAGGCATTTCCAATCATGGAAGCAATTGACTGAAAAAAAGTGCTACTACAATTTTGACAAGATTTTTGAGAGCTTTCCCAATGAAATGTTTTGGACGTTAGTAAATTTGCTACCACTAAAATAAGACGATCTAAGTTACCAGTTAGTGTGTTGACTTGTACAAGAAAGACAGTAATTATAATGAAAGTAAAAGATCTAGTTAAAATTCAATGTTTTATGACTTGGAATTTCAGTGGGTCTTAAATCAGCATTATGCAATGTGTGTTGCCACTATGATAAGAAAAAGCTGAAATATTGTCAGCTTTCAAACACACTCCTATGGTGCAATATCATCACAGACTCACTCCCAAAATGGCACTATGTCACAGGGTAGTGTTGATTCATTTTACTTTGTAGAGCAATGGCCAGAAAAGTTACTCTTTGTTAAATGATTTGAAGTTAGATAATGCTGCTTTAATGCCAAAGAGTTCCGCAAGCTTGATATCTTATTTGTACTAATATTTCCAGGTCTTAGCATCGAGATGTTCCACAACCTGAGGACCCAGAATGACAAGATCTCAGCTGGTTTCCCCACACAACTCAACTTCACTGTCAGCATCACCAACCTGGGTGGTACCATTCCACAAGCCAGCAGAGGGGTGTCCAACATTGCCCTGAAACTCCTTCTGTCAGACACATTAGACATGAGGTACGTCATTGTAAAGAAGAGGGTTTGCATAAAGGGTTCCTGACAAAGCTTAGTGGTAAATTTAGGAGGACCAGCACTGTTTAATGTTAAATTCAAAAGGTTTAGCAATGCTTAAGGTCTCGGACTGCAGTTTCTTTTACGATTTTGGAGGTAGGCTGACACACTCAGGCCAAAGGGCTACAGAACCGTAGAACGCAAAACTTAATCAATATGGTGAAAAGTCGTTTCCTGCTTTTTTCAAAGAAACTTATTGGTATCGTCTGTTGTGAAGCTAAACGTGAAGTAGTAGAGAAGCCCAATTTGACCTCTCGACAATCCTTCTGCAGGTATGCTGGGTTGGACACTGATGGGGTGGGTGCACTTGAACTTGAGACAACCTTCATCTTTAAGGAAGAGAACGAACCCTTGAGAAAGTCTGTCTGGCCATCAGGAAGCACAAGGACATTTACAGGTGAAATCGTATCTTTGCCTACCTGCCTAAGTGCCTAGGCCAGGGACTGGCCCCTTGCTCCTCTCCGTTAGAATTCTCCAGGTTGCATGGTCCTTTGCACTCATCTCTGCAAACTTAAGACTCCGTCCAATATCCTTTGCAATTTGATCCTACCAGCGCTTTGGAGGTCTACCCCATGGTCTTATCTTTAAAACTCCTGGTAGTAGGCTTTGTGGACTAATGTGTTTGGTGGTCTCCTTACTACATGTCCGAACCACCTTAGTCCTCTAAGCCTGATTGCATTTTTTTTTTGACAATGGAGTGTTCCATTCCAAGTTTAGCTCTGATTTCCTCATTTGGAATACGGTCACGGAGTGTAGCAGAGAATAGCCCTTAGGCATCTCATTTTGAAAGCTAACAGGAGATTCCTATCTTTATTATTAACTAATTAACTACAGTCAAACCTGTATTAGGGGCCACCTCTACAGAGGGGCCACCTGTCCATAGTGGCCACTTTTTGTCGGTCCCTTGGGTATTTTATCTACAAGTTGCCACCTCTATACAGAGGCCACCTGTCTATGGTGGCCAAATTTGTCCGGTCCCTTGAGTGGCCGCTATAGACAGGTTTGACTGTAATTAATTAATCACTTCACCTTTGTTCTCAGGCAGTTGGAATGAAACGTCAAGAGTTTGAAGATCCAAAATGTAATCATAACAAGTCGTTTTCTTTTCCTCACTTCACAGATGTGTCAGCAACTATGACCATCCCCATTGACAAGTGTCAGTCAGAGCTGTACCTGTGCTTGACCTATGACACGGAGGCCATGTTGGGACTGCAGGACTGGACCTCGGCAGACAACATGATGTGTGCTAATGTCTCCACTGGGAGGAGCCCCGGAGTCTGGTGTGATCTGGGTAATAGAGCAGTGCCTGTTTGTTTCTTATTGTAATAAAAAAAATCCCATTTTGGAATAAGGTTCACATGTAATTGTCAACATTTGAAAGTAGTCACCCCCCAAAAAGCAAACAAATGATGATCTTTGCTGTAGAATGTTTATTACTAGATATATGTAATAGCCTAAACAGTAGTTTAAAAGTAAAGAACAAAACTGGTACTTAATGAATATATGTATTTGGAGAGAAGATCAAATTATAGCTAACCAGCAACTTTTGCACTGCAGCCATCCCTCAGCAAAACAGCTGGAGCTGCATATAGTTCCCATTTCAAACTTTAATACAAACTGTCACCCTGACCTGTTTTACCAAAAGGGCTTCTTCAATGGTTGAAGGCATGAGAAATATGTATACTCCATTGATCTAAAACTGGTACCATATTTTGTTGACATTGCTGTCTTTTCTACCTTTTTAGATCTTGCCCTCGAGACAGGGTCCTTTACAGTCCAGCCACTAAAGACAGCCAGGGTGTATGAAGACACCCTCACACCTGTGCTCATCAATGTCACCCTGCTGAACCATGGGAGGCCACTGACCAATGGGGTGGAGCAGCTGGATTGGAATGTGTACATCTCTGACCAATCAGATATCTTCCTGTCTAATTTGAATGGAGAGGGAGGAGCTATCATGTTTCCATCCAGTGTTACCTATGGACCAGAGAGTCACAACCTTCTTCAGGCAAGTACATGTACATGACTGCATGCCATTTTTTGGTGATAAAAGAAACCTACAATCTGAAAAAGGATACCTTTACCTTTTACCTCACATTTATCTTTCCAACCAATTGAAACTTTCTTTTTTTCATTCAGGGTCTGGTGAACTCAGGTGCAGAACTTGCTTTGACAAACCTGGCTGCTCCAATCAGTGTTCCACATGATGTTTGCGAAATCACGACCTTCATCTGCGTGGAAGTGACACTGAAGGGAGCAGACAACAGTCGACACATAGACGCCACCCCCACGGACAATGTGGTCTGTTCCGTCTGGCCACATGACATGCTGGCCTGCTCTGGAGGTAAAAAAAAAGGAGCATAACATCAGAATAGTCCATATTCAATAGACTTATTGGAGTGAGGCTATAAACAAAGTAGTAGTTGTACAATAAAATCCCCAAAATAGGACATGAGGAAAATGAAGTTCTTTGTTTATGACAAATAATAATATTTCTAATCATTTTGGACTCTTCACTGTCATCATGAAATAATGAACAGTAGATTAAACCAAATTTTCACAATGAACAATGCCATTGAAACAAGATTGGATATACAAACATGTACTCTGAACTGCTTTCAACTGAACACATTCATTGATACATGAGTGTACCAATTTGAAGATCTACCAAGCATCAGTAGTACCCGAGGTATGCCCACTGCAGATTTAGGTGTTCCAGACATTCTTGAGAAGGTCCTATAAAAGTTGACATCACTTAAATTTAATGTTTTTTATGAAAGAATGGTGACCATTATCATTAGATATAATCGTTAATATTTGTCATAACAATTCTCCTACTTTGCCTCCCACCAGACACCATAGACCTGTACACCCGACTGTTGAACACGGGTGATGGTGTGTTTGTGGAGGGAGAACCGCGCGACTACCAGCTGCTGCTGGCTGTGGAGCTGGCGGGGTCAGCGACCTTTGACTTCCACGTCACTCCCATCGACATAGAGCTGTACCTGTCACTGGACCAGGAAATACACACTGATCAGGATATAAAGGTACTTAGAGTACACAATGTGCCACCAATGCTGAGTACATTCCATTATGAAATCATACTTCCAGTTCTTGATTCCCTGGTCAAGTAAACACCTTAGGTCCTATCACATTAAGCCATTTAACATAATAAAATGTACTATTAAGAGTAAGGAGAATGTCAGCAATACAGTGTATCTAAAACCCAAGTAGTAGCTGTATTTTCAGGTACTGTTTAAAGATTAACTTCTTGGTACTTTTTGTAGCATGTGAAACTGAATCAAGATACATGATTCTGTAACTTTCTGATTATACAAGTGAAGGTGATAAACTTTTCCCATACTTGATGGATTGATATTCAGTAGTGTATTGTTCCACAATGTCATTATCATAAACTCTTGACATTCATATTTTTGTACTTTGTTTTAATCATCAACTTGCATGTGCTTGCGTGATGTAATATTTATGACTTGTATTATTTTTCCACAGATTTCTCACAGCTTCGGCAGTCTGGGAGAATCCGAGCTGAGAAGGAGGCTAGGTCCCGTCACCTTTGACCCCGAACAGGTCCCCACAAAGACATCAGAAGAAACCATTTTCCTGAACTTGGGGGGAGACAACTTGGTCATCCCTCAACAGCCAGATGGGTCCCAATACTGTGGCTCAGTGTTTCTTGGAGTTGTCATTGACACAAGTACTTAATCAAACTTACTATACACATTTTTTCTTCAATTTCACTTTGAATTAATCTTTCTCTGATCAATGTATACTTCTTGTTTTATCAGATTACAAGGTTTTCTTCCTTCAGATTTATGTTTGTATAGCTATACTACCATAACTTTTTTTTGTCAATTTATTTGTTTCTGCTTTAGGTGATCTGATATCAGAAAGGAGTGAACTGAACAACACTGCAGTAATCCCCATCACTGTATTGTGTAATGCAGGTATGTTTGATTTTCTGTTTGAATTCAATGTTTTTGTGCCTGTTGGACTGGGAAAAGGCCAATCCTGATTGTCCATTAGCATTGGCAGTTTACCTAGTGACAGCATGGCAAAGCAGTTCAACCAATAAGAGAATGGCAATTAATGGCGACCAATGGCTGCAAGTTTGTTGAATTTTTTTGTTATTTGCATTTCTGGGCATTGTAGCAGCTTCCTTTGGCACTGCATTGGAAATTGTATGTCTTTGTGTATATTTGTAGACAGCTTGAATGAAGAAACTGTGGATGTTAAGTTTATCTTCATGTTATTTGATAGGTGGGTAGGTATTGGACAGATTGATAATAATCCTTCTAGTATTTTCCTACGGTACTGCAGCAGAACCTCTTGCATGAGATCTTGTGTTTGCACTTATGTCGGTATCTTGTCCTGCAGATGTGCTTAGTGTGTCGGACCTGGTGATGTACCCACTACACGGACAGATGGACATCTGGCCTTACACTGACCTGCCTATCACCTTCGATGTAACTGTGCAGGTAGTGAACAATTACATTCTGAACTTTAGATTATAAATCTAACTTGTAATATTAGGCCACACCAATTTAATTTGATGGTTCACGGATTTTCAAAAAACAAAGAAATATGCTTAACTGGAAGAACATAATGAAAACAAAGCCCGAGGACCAGCTGTATGCCTTGGTGGATATGGTCATATTCAAGATTTCCCCCTGCCCATTGCATGTATAATGTACGCCTGCTATATTTTCACTGTAAAAATCTATGAAGCAGCAAATTAAATTGGTGTGGCCCTAGCTGTAAAATGACACAAATTCTAAAAGATGAGCCTTTGACTCAACATGTTTTTATCTCTCAAAAATTCTTGATGGAAGGTATGTTAATGCTTCCATTGTCTTCCAGAATGTTGCCGTGTCGCCATTTGAGGCTGCGTCCCCCTGTCACGAGAACTTCCTGGTGAAACTGTACGCCAGTGAGACAGCAGACTTCAGCCCCCACACAGCCACCGAGCTCAGCCCTACCCAGGGGTGGCACTATCCACCTGATATCTACAGGCCCCTGGGGAGTGGGGAGAAGATGACACTGAAGGGTATCAAGGTAATTTGACAGTTTCATGATAAAGCATGAAGAACTTAAGGCATTGTACATAGTGGCTGTCCCTTTTTTAACTACTTTGATTTATTTTTGAGTTTTCTATCTAATCAGTATTTTAGATGTTTGTGAAACTTTTTTAACATGCAACATTTCTTCTATTTTACATGCATGCGTAATGTCAGTAGCATGTACTCAAAAGTGTTTTCTATGTTATGCAACATGCAAGAAATTTAATTTTCATGGTGTTTTCTCATAGGGATATCTGAATGGAAAGGCTTTCACCGACATTGTGTGTGCTGCAACCTCCTACTGGATTCTGAGGGTGGAGAAAGGCCCGAACATTGGAGCAGATGAGACCTCCCTGCACAACAACTACCTGACGTTGAACACACCATTGCCTCTGCAATGTGATGGAAAACCAGAAGGTGGGGCTTTTGATTGGTTGCATTTTCTCTACAGATGCCCTTGGTGCTGAAACTGCTGTGGTTGATGCAAGTAACTTCTGTAACAATTTTGGTCTTAGGTTCCTGTTCTTTTATAACATATAACTCATTTCAGTGTTCAAGAATTGGCTTTGATGTGTATATTTGCCCTACCAGATAAGAAAAAAGAAGTACATCTGTGTAGGAAAATTTTGTTAGTCATTTATGAGTTTTTATTTCTTTTCCAGCGTACTATGACATCTCTGTGAAGAACTTTGGGCTGCCTGACATCATCAATGCAGATGGCATGACAGAGTACACGATGCATCTGTCCCCACACTTCTCAGTGGGAGCCATAGCAAACAAGTGGGACATCAGGAAGGAGTTCATCAGCTATACCCTGTATCTGTCTAAGGACCAGGTCTTGGATGATGGAGATCTACAAGTTTTTACATCCACTGAGATTGTGAATGTTACAGCCGGTAAGTACCCATGTACTTCGTATTTTCCCAGAACTATCGTAGAGTGGAACTTGTTATCACCAAGCACAGTAGGGGCATCTTCTCTGGATAGTTTTAAAGAACGCTTGCAGATAGATGTGCAAAAGTTAGGTGTGACGGATCGTTCAGTGTGATATAACCAGCTCCTGCTGCACCGCGTGCCTGCGAAGCTGGTGTGTTACGCCGAAGGGCGGTTATACCGGCTATATAGATACAGATACAGATGTCAGAGCTATAGAACAAAAAGTTTGACAAAGGCAAACTTGGTGTTCATGTTTCATGATAAATAATGGTTGAAACATGCCTCACATTAATGTGATTATAGTATAAGCAATCATAATTTTGTTGCTGGCTATTTGTATATTGATCAACATCAACCAATAAAAAGATGACACTTGCTATACATATAGAGTAGAATATAATACAATACTGAGGTATGGCCCAAGGGCGATACAGAATACCCTGTTTGTATTTTATTTATGTCATACCAACCTAAGGAAACTAAAGTTTATTGGAAAAAAAGTGCAAAAATGTTACATTAATGCACATTGCGTCAACAATTTTATTTCTCAATTTGAACAAAATAAGAGACAGCAGCACATGCAATGGAGTTCAAATTGTTCAAATCAAACTATAAATATATAGAGCCCTGGGCTGTGCTGTAAAATGCAGACCACTCAGAACACCGACATCAAACTTAAATACAACCATGTATGATAAAAATGAAAGAATCGAATGCAGTACACATATAGTGCATATTGTATTTAATTTGTAACTTTATTGCACAACACTTGTCTGAGGTGGAATTGATGGCCACTTCTATTTGTTGTAACTTACATGTAACAATAATCTGTGTAGGTATGGAAGCTGACATGGACTGGAGCAACCCTGCCCAGACGTTCCCAGTGCTGCAGGATAGGTCCTTCTGTGGGCTGGTGTTTGCCATTGTGAAGCTGGATGACAGTAATGAGATCACAGAACCCCTGGAGATGAACAACCTGGGCAGGCAACAGGTGTTTGTGCAGTGTGACGCAGGTAAGGAAGGAGGTATTCAAGACAACCTAAGCAATATCATAAAGTGGAAATAATCTGGATAAGGCAATCTGCATGAAATTGATATCTACTGCACTATATTCCCACATTTACATCATTATTTGATAGTTTGAGCAGTTAAAAATGGTTCAGAAATTTAGGATTCCCTAAATATTGTAACCCACAAAAATTAGGCCTTGATTCAGCCAGTAACCGTTTTCCATCGACAATGTTCAGTAAGTTTCGGCCACACACAGAAAGGTCACAGTAAACCATGTGACTACTTGTCGGATAGGGTCGTGGGAGGTCAGAAGAAGTCGGAGAGTGTTTGGAAAATTCAAACATGGCTGACCCAAAAAGCGACTGTGAAGTACCCTGACTTCACAGTATCCCCACACCACTGTGGCATCAAATTTTTGCTCCTTGAATGTTGGTATGGAATGAAACTAAGACTTTATCTTATTGCATAGAAAAATGCCTCAAAAATTGAATTTGATAAAAGTTCTACAACCCTGCTGACTTGGGCTAATATTGCTTAGGCTGCCTTTAAAACTATCACTGAACAAATAACTCCATGTACATACTTGTCTGTTATGTGAAATTACCCAAAGGCAGATTTGCATAGCCCCTGTATGCTGACATTTGCATTCCATATATCACGTCTGTAAAAACTTAAAATGTGTTAGGTTGCTTAAACTCAGCTTTCAGATGAATATCTATGACATTGTGATGGCATAGTCACATTTGTCATAGGCCATCGTACAATTTTGATGCTGTAGGATTTTCAATCATGTAGTAGAACCAACCAATGACAAGGATCTAAAACAGTTTTTTGCATAACAAAACAACTGAATTTTGCAGGATGTCGGATGACTATCCGAAGCATTTCCACACCTACAATATTTCACAACACATGATGGTGCCCTGACAAATGTATCTACAGCGATTTCTCATGAAAAAGCTCTATGTACAGCTCATTCATTAACTTTTCTATTCTACCATCTTACTTCTAGATTTGATGGGAGTATCCCGCCTACAGCTGTCCTCCACCCAGACCTACATCCAGGAGACCGTTCCCACCCCAGTCAATATGTCTGTAGTACTGACTTGTCGCAGGAAGGAAGACTGCTTCCCAAAGGACATGTCTGCATTCCAGGTGTCAGTCAAGCTGTTGATCAGCACATCAGGGGACACAGAGGAAGATGTCACCTTTGAGGAGAACTTCAGGAGCATCACACAGTATGACAGAGGTAAACCTCAATACCAAAGTTCAAAATATGCATCATTCACCCTGTAGAACAAAATTTCAAAAATTAAGTGCAATTTAGCAGGTTGGAGAAAGAATCAGGATTGTACTGTGAATGAGACATTGAGCTATGTATACAACAGACTTACAAAACCTACTGTAAATGCAGAAACTTTTGCGATGTTCACGGTTTTTGCGGTTGCCACTTAACCGCAAACTACAGTGCATGGTGCTACTGTGAACTTAAAACCACGAGAAAAGTCCCTTTTCCCACTGTAGCAAAATTAAATCCCCGTGAACTTAAATGCAGTTTTACAGTATCTCTTACTAAATATTTCCAGTTCAAAATTCTTGTAAGAGTGTCCAATAAGAACACAGTTTGATGAAATTACTTCAGCATATCCTTTGGATTTTTTAAGAGAAAATGAGCTAAGCTGTTTATTGTGCAATTATAGTATTGCATGATGTCATAACCTTTTGTTTCCTGCCATTTTAGACCTTACTGGTTACTCTGCAGTGCTGAGGATGGGAGGAGACCTGACCATTGGTGACAGCAACTGTGCCACCGAAGACTCCCTGGCAGTGGAGGTGCTCATGTCTGAAACATCCGATCCTGTCATTGCCAACAACGTGGCCAGACAGACACTACCCTGGGCAGACTGCTGGAATAGTAAGTGGCATACATTGTATACATATACATGTATATGTATACTGGCTATACAATTTAAGAGATTTTCTATGCTGACATTTTATAACCTTTCAGCTCCCAAAGTGTAATGAACTTTACTTCTCCTTGCCACATTGTGTCATAGTAGCAAGGATGTGGTCTCGAAAATAACTGAACTTCTAGAGCACAGTTTACATGTAACGGGGGCCGCCCTAAGATGCCCCCTGCCCTAAGATGCCCGGATTTTTTGCTGATCTTATTATGCATAAGTATGCCGTGTTTGTTGCCACTGACTATGATGATTAGAAAGGTAAATAAACCAAGTCTAAACAAACAGCTTTTTTTCTATCAAAATTCTTTTTTACACATATTCACTTCCCTTTTTTTTTTGAAGACAGAATTTTCACAATAATGTTGGTAGCGCCAAATCACTGTGGTCACCTGTTACTAGGTAATGGTGGCTCATGTCCATAAATAATCATCGGAATTTATATTCACGATAACGTCCTCGGTGTTTGCCAGTTGTAACACAGAGGGTGAAGGGTTCATGAACAGTATGGATGCCTTCCTTTCAAGTATGGTCTCTATATGAATGTGTTAAAAATTCATTGATCAAAACTTGACCACTCTTTGGCAACTAGTGATGGAGCGCCGTGAGTTCGAGCGCTTAAAAAAGTGGGCATCTTAGGGCGGCCCCCGTTTTAATTGATATCAACTTGTTGAAATGACCACTATTTATTATGTCAAAAATTCTAAGAGTTTGGAAGTGTTGAATTAGGAAGGAAAGGTGTGTTTAACTTTTAAGAGGCTTTATTGACTGACTTAAGCTACATGGACTTTTTTGTTGAGAATGTGAAAGATGTATTTTGCTAGCATGTAATCTAACCAATCTTATATTTTATTGATTTAAAGACCCAGCTTTAGATCATATAGAACTCAGGCTTATTGTTTTGTTGTACGCATCTCATTAAGATTCTTTTAAACATAGAATATCTTAAAATGCCAGCACTGTGTTCCCTAGAAATGGATGCCATGGTTGACCTGAGTGTCGAAGACTTCAACCTGCTGGGAGGTAACACCATACAGCATGACATGTCCACACCTGATAACCATTACCTGTACAAGGAGGGACAGATGGTGGTGGGGAGTCAAGACCCTATGGTATGTGTAAAATTTTCACTTATCACAAAACACTGGTTAGGTTGATAAAGGATAAACATACAGTCACATGTATATTATGCATACAAACATAATACGTTTATTAACTATCAATACTAGAGTACAAGAGAACAAAGAGTCATGCCCTCAAGTATCACATTTTTCTATCCAACATTTGTTTTTCAGTAGAACTATCATAGAATATAGAACTTGGTGCCTGCAAGTACAGTAGGGGTATCCTCACTATGTAGCTTAAAACAGGATTTGTGGATAGACATGCAATGGTTAAATATGACAGGTCATTCAGTGCAATATAACCAACTGCCACTGTGCTGCCCGAAATGCTGGTGAGTTATGCCAAGGGGCAGTTATACCAGCTTTACAGAAGCAGATACAGTTACAGACTACATTTATGTATGTAGTCTATCATGAGCCCTTGAGCTACTGAACTTTATAATATAGACTCCTTTATGAAATTAAAGATTCTCTTCACGCTGACATTTACATACTTCTGCCAGTTCAAAATACTTTCGTCATGCTTCAAATTAAATGAATACTTTTTCCTCTTTTTTTTTCCAGAACCAGCCCATCTACGTCCTGTTTCAAATGATGGTGCAGTTTACAGGCCCGTTGACACTACCTCCCATGACGGCCGCTCGACCAGCATACAACTTCTACTTCAGGTTCGTTCTGTCGGAGGACATGGTCATTGACGAGGATGACCGGATGCTGGACTACAACATGTCCTTCCCCCAGGGGGAGGTGCTGAGGGGAAGGATTGTGGATGGGGACATGTTGGACCTGTCTGATAACATGCAAGGTGGTTCAAATCTCTGGTGGTCTTGTTTTTGCAGTTTTTGCAGTGACCGCTTCAACGTGAATTCATGACACTTTGCACAAACATGTTTCCCTGGTATGACTACTATACTGCAGAATTGTTTGAACTGAAAAATGAAAATGCAAAGTCAATACCTCCTTTCCTCTCCTACCATGACATGAAACCAACACAAAATGTAAATGCAGTTGCTGCAGGGGTCTGGGGAAATCCTTCCTATGAAAAATTTGACATTCATTACTCTCTAAAACACTATTTCCTGCATCTTTATGATATGGGCAAATTTTTGTAATACAGCCAGGAAACCAAGTCACATGTGAACTAGTAGCATCCCAGGTCAATCATAATTTTCTGCTTGTTAGAGAATATGCTCAAGAGGGTAAAAGCTGTTTTAAGTCATCCAGGGGGTCCAATTTTGTATCATTTTTAGAACAGTGGGCCCAAAGGATGCAGGGACGCATGCCTGGCTAAAAGCTTGGTAGTTGGTACCTAACCTTTGATTTGATATGTGATGTTCCATGTCAGGATTGCCCATTCCTCCTGATGCCTGTGGTCCCCAGTACCTGGCAGTGATAGTGGACAGCATGCAGCGGCAGGGTGTAGACTACCCTGGCATGTACAGGGAAAAGCTGGAGGCCAACAATGTCAGGATGCAGAAAGTGTATGTCATGTGTCCTAATGGTGAGTACTGATGAAGTTAAATCATTTTCTTCTTGACTCTTGTTAAAAGTCATCAATTGCACCTTTAATGGTTCAGAAATCAATTTCAAATGCCCCAGACTTGCTGATACTGGTTTTTATTTGAATGTCAGAGTTGGGCAGACTTGAAGTGCCCCCCCCCCCACTTTCTGCAAAATGTTTGAAAAGTCCCATGTCAGGAAAGAGTATTTGAAGCTTGTATCGTAACAGTTATGTTGTATGGCTGAGTTCCGGACCTTGAAATGTGCACACACAGATGAACATTCAGGTAAGGTTGCAACAAGTAAATTTGGTAGATGTTATTCCCTGTAGACTCCAAATTTAATGCAAGAGGGGAAAAAAACAACAAGATGCCTAACTTTGAATAAAGACACCAAGAGCATTGTGGCCAAACATGTATCACTATATGAGCTAGTTTTTTATTACTGTATTCAAGAAGTGCACAAGGGACACTTGTGTGGTAGACTTGTATCAACTTGAGGTTGGAAAACTTCTCTTTTTTTAAGGCACTTCTAAGGTGTCACTTCTACAACTACCAATTTGAACTAGTTTCATTTCTACAAGCATAATCAAGGCTACATGTACCACATGACAAATTTTCTCATTCTAGTATTTTCTAGTAATGTTGACCAGCTCCTGAGGGAATTTTTTTTTCAAAATCAGGTGAATAATTATTCATTTTGATATAAGTGCTCTGATGATTTCCATTTAATTAATTTGCAGTGGCCTAATTCACTGTTTCTGTGTATACAGATGTGTACAAAGTGAAGGCATCAGGCTACCATCCTGCACAACCTGTGGTTTGGAGGGACACCCCCACCCGTGTCACAGTGGACCTGACCATCACCAATATAGGACCGGAGGATATCGACCAGGCTGAGCAGGACAAAACCAACTTTGACATCATGTTGGCCCTGTCTGCTGATGCAACGTTGGATGGTACTGACATCCCTGTCAGTCTGCCTGGGCCCAGTCTGCCTGTTACCAAGGTAAGACCAAGCAAATTTGATTTCTGGCTTTCTGGATTCATTACTTCATTTTTCTCATTTGAAACATGATAAAAAGACCACATGTACTATTCAAGATATGAAGCAAAGAACAAAAAATGTACTTTGACAACAACAATTGAAGAAAGGCCTGGCCCCAGATGTTTCAACATTAACCAGACTGGTGACTTTTGGCTTCTTTTGGTATCATCTGCATCAAATATAAGTGCCAGAAAAAGCACTTTAGAGAGCAATTTAAATCTTTTAAACAGTCTACAAGTCCTTTACAGTGTCATATTGGTCAGGTTGAACTGAAGATTCGTCAGTCCATTGAATTGTATTTATTTTAACATTGCCCATTTTTTCCACACAGATTGGTGACTTTTGGCTTCTTTTGGTATCATCTGCATCAAATATAAGTGCCAGAAAAAGCACTTTAGAGAGCAATTTAAATCTTTTAAACAGTCTACAAGTCCTTTACAGTGTCATATTGGTCAGGTTGAACTGAAGATTTGTCAGTCCATTGAATTGAATTTATTTTAACATTGCCCATTTTTCCACACAGATTGGTATGAAGATGGGGCAGTCCCTTACCGTCCCCATCAGTGCAGAGGTGATGGTCCCACCAGAGGTGTGTGACAGGATAAGGTTCCTGCTGGTGGGCGTGGTGGCTGACGATGATGTCATGTCTAACAACTACGACTCTGTTGGGCTCAAGCTGAACTGTACTGCAGGTCAGTTTTATTGTGACAGGCTATTTTGTTGAAAGTTTGTAAGAGAAATGACAAGCTTCTGTTAACCTTCATACCGGCCTCCAGACAATGTATATCAAGTTTTCTTCATGTACATAAACATGTTTCATGGCCTCATTGAAATATTACTGCAGAAGCAAACACTTCTAGCAATTTTGAAAGTAAATTCATTGAAGCTATGTTGACAATGGATTTTACGATAAATGGTTCTCTACCGGACCAAATGGCAAGCAAACTTTTCTATTGACCTTCCTGAGGTCAAGGATGACTGCTTCACACTGTTAGGTGATAAAACATGAGTAGTAGTAAGTTTTGTAACATTAGATTCCAACCACTGTCAGTAGACATACGCAGACGAGTCCCGAGGGACGGTGCACACCAGCATTCTGGATGTGGAGGCTCATACTGAACAATGTGAATGTATGTGTGTGTTCGTGTATATTTACTGCCCCAGGGCTCTAGCCAGCTCGACATTTTTTCCGTCAGTCAATTCCCATTGTCGCGAAAACACTATTCCAGGAGTTAGAGAAGCTGAACTGAGACCTTGAAAAACGGGTTTTAATGAGATTATCGAATGCGAAAGGGCACCGACACACATTGTCAACAATCATAACAATAGCAAAACAAACAGTGTGTGGCTTTTACGGCCGTGGACGGCGTCCCCAAGCAGCCTGTTACTAAGCTTCCACCAAGGAGCTTTTATCAGATTTTTGTCCGTCAAAGTTGACGGATTGGTTTTAAAATTTTTCCGTCACACGCAGCAAATTTCCGTCAATTGACGGAAAAATGAACGCTGGCTAGAGCCCTGTACTGCTCTGAGTAAGGAGGGATAGAGACCAATTAACAAGTTTCAGTGCTGATCTTGTTGTTGTGTGTTGCATGTGCAGACTCTGTGGACCTGAAGGTGACCAGCCTGTCTGTAGAAGGTGACCTGACACCTGGGGAAACTCACAACTTCACTCTGTTGGCAGGGGTGGACCTGGCAGGAAGCAGGCAGCTAGGTGAACACTTTGTACTAGATTGTTTGCATCAACTTTTGATCTGTTAGTCAATTGTCATTTGTTTCACTGTTCATGCAGTAGATACCAACTGTACAAGCCAAGTCATAAACTTTGTAGTACCAATTAATGCTATGCAAATATGGTTTGTAAGAACATTGAAAGAAAGCACACTGAAAACAGTCAAACTCTATGCACAGACACACAACACAGGCATGTACAAGGACACAGGAATGCAAAGACATGCACAAACATAGACACACGTCACACAATACAACTGGTGGAAAAGGCTAAACTTTACGTAACCAACACCCAGTTAGATTGGGACTTTGGGGTACTTTGGAGTGTTGGTTACATAAAGTTTAGTTTTTTTCCACAATGTTTTTTACCAACACAAATGCTAACACAGTACAACTGATTGGTATTCAAGTACAACTCAATCTCTACATCAGGATCCCAACGGATATTTACTTCTGTACGTTTCGAGTGACGTCCATCACTGTTCTTCAGCGTCACTAGTATGAGAGAAGAGTGATGGATGTCACACGAAACGTCCAGAAGTAAATATCCGTTTTTATCCAGTTGTAGAGATTGAATTGTACTTGAACATTGCTTACCTGGATGTCTAACCATCATAAACATAACTGATTGTTATATTTTGAAAAAAAATTATGGTCAAAAAAAGACTGTTCTTTTCATTGTTCAGAGGAAGATTCCTTCAGGTACAAGTTGTGGCTGTCAGCTGATGAAGAACTGGATACATCAGTTGATGCAGACCTGGGATACAGAATACCCAATGACAAACCTCTGTCAGCAGCACTTGAGGCATCCACACAGAGCCTGGACTTGAGTGGCAGCTCTCTTGGTAAGAAAAGGTCTGGGGAGGAAAAACATAGGCCCTGTTAACACTTGGCAAAATCAGTGGGAATCACTTCACTCCCAGGGGCACTTAAAAACAGTTCGAATAGATTTTCCTGAATATGAGCAGCCCAATCAGAATTGATGTGAATTGGCCCAATTCTCCTCTCGGGTTGAGTTGATTCAAATTGACCAGGAGTGTGCCATAAGTTTGAATACATAGAAAACAGTTGACAGAATAGGACAATAGAGATCAGAGAGGGTGTTTCCTCTATTGACAAAATTATATACATTTTGATTTGAATGTGTATTATCCAGAAAAATCATTATTGGAAATTACATCTCCTTAGTGCTGAAAAAGTTATTGTTTTGCTGTTTTTTAACACTATCATGCATCACTTAGGTTTCTGTTCCTATGTCACCATTTTATTTACTTTACCCTTAAGGGAATGAAGAGATTTTTGGGCCTATTTTTTGTCTGTCAGTCTGATTGTGTGTGTTTGTGAGTGTGTATACTATGTGTGTGTGTGTTACTCACAAACTCAAAAAGCAGGTGTGAAATGTGCTGTCTCTGATTGCCTTATTCTCTAACAATAACATTTAATTTCAGAAAGATTCCTTAGGACTCTCGACTTTTAATTGATCCTTCTCTGTTTCCTAGATGGATCTGGTCTGAGGCTTCCTGTGGGTCTTCACAAGTCCTACTGTGGGGATGTCTACCTGATAGCGGAAATGGACCCAGATAACATGGTGGACGAGACTAAAGAATCCAACAACTATCATGCTGAAATGGTCAGGGTCGCCTGTAGTGGAGGTCAGTGCACTAAAGCTGTTGCCGTTACTGCCATAATTATTTTATTCAATTTAGATTGATAAACATGTAAACATCTGAATAGAGTTGATTTGCAAAATTGAAATTGTACAATATTGTGCTTATCAGTGAAGAAATGATAAAGTTTAACTTAGTACCTCTTACTTTCTGATGAAGAGATCTGAAGAACATTCAATCTAAAACATCCATAATAGCATCTGGTTATGATACAAGGAGAAGGTATTGAGGGGTCACTTAAAGTAGTTTTTTTGTAAGATTCGTCTGTTAGAAATATAAAGATGTAAATAAGTGAACTTTTGTGTTCCTATTCCCAGACATATTTGGAGTGTCGGATGTTCAGTACTCCATCCCTCAGCACATGCTGTGGGAGGAGGTGGACACCCCCGTCAGCATCACAGTGGTACTGTCCTGCCTGTGGGAGGGCTGCTCACGACTCTTCCCAGCCAGACGCGGGACCACATATTACGACATGGACGTCCTTGTAACTGCTGATCCTATGGTAAGTGTAGAGGGGAGATACTTATTTCTGTGTTCTTTTACCAGGGATACAAAGCTAGTCACATTTGGGACTACATTTCTGACTGCAGAGCCGCCTAGTTTGGGAGGTAGAAGAACCAGTCATTATTGCCTTGAGGAAAGTAGCAGGATGACTGAAACATGGCACATATTTGTTGTGTACAAAGAATCATTATCACCTGATTACTAGCAAGAAGAAACTACTCGCAAAGGTAAGTGTTTAAGCCTGTTTTCTGCAGTTTGAAAAATTTCTGAGAAAATGTCTCAATCAATGTGCAACAACGAGCTCAGAAGTATGTACAAAATATTCAAATGAGACTGTGCTTCTGCAACTGCACAGTAGGACAATTATCGACATGTCATACCTGATATGGAACACTGGCCATTCAATGTTGCAACTTGGCTTTACGTTGATACATTGATCAGTTGTCTCTCTCTGATTTTAGGGTACTGATGAGTTGGTACTGTCAGAGGTGAGGCTGACATCGTCTGATTGGATTCTGAACCCCAGCAATGGACTTGGTCCAGATCTCAGGGACAACAGTAAGTATCGAGAACTCTTCTTGAAGACAAGTCTTGTGACAAAAAAAAATGATTGTAAACTAACTGCAAGTCTTCTAAGTATCTTCAATCTGACATCTTGTTGTACTGATCTTTCTACCCTTCAAACAACAATTTCTTACATCAAATGTATGTTTGAAAGTAACTATAGGATAACCAGCATTAGTCCTACATGTAGTTGATGTTAGAATACAATTCTTATTAATACATATGTTACTTTCAAACATGCATTTGAAAGGTAAAAGAAATGGTTTTGGAAGGGTTGAAACATCAATACAACCTTTTGTATTGATGTTGTATGACAGGTTTCTTTTAACACATTGTTAACAAGTGATTGTAACTAACTGCAATAACTAAGAACATTGCACCCTGACTTTGAATCTGTACTTTTTAGATGGGATGGAGACTGTAACACTGACTGGATCCATCAGGATCCCTAAGGAAGGCTGTCAGCGATGGAAGTACCTTGGTGTGAGGGTGATGATGGGGACAAGTCCATCCTTTGGAGGAGCAACAGATTCCGTGCCAGAGAACGACCAGAGGTGGACTCCACTTAACCTTGCTTGTGATCCCAGAGGTACAACAGCAAAATAGTTCCTCCTATACTTTGAAAATTTTTGACTTGAAAGTATGACTTCTAAACCAGTACATGTACATTTTGACATAGAAATATCCTGACCATTATTAGTACATGGCCTAACTGGGTTTGCAGTACTCAAGACAAGGGGATACTGTTTTTCTTGTTGATAACCCATATTTTGCTTAACCCTCAGCACTGTAATGTATTAAATGATTGCCACTGGAAAACTGCTGGCATTCAAAACTCTTGGACTTAAGAATCAATGTTAAAGTTACAGAATCTGATGAAATAGTGGTATTTAATGTAACGTTAGTTGACCTTTATCGTAGGGTAACCTATATCTGTTGTATATAAAAATAGGGTATTTGGGGATCGTTAAGTCGACGGAAGGTAGTTCCACATTGTAATATCTTGAAAGTTTTAACATTTGAAACCCACGTAGATGACCGGAAATCTCTAAATACCCAGTTTTTTTAAAACAACGAATTTAGGTTACCCCAGGCCCACAAATAAAGGTGAATTAGTGTTAATACTACTATTTCATCTGTAACTTTAATATTTCTAATCTCTTTATTGTCTACACAAGTCATGTGACATTAAGCCTTTGGTCTTGTATATGGAGGGAGGCTAAGGCATCAAACTCTTGCACATTAGATTACAGAACTCAACATGTCTGTGGATAACAGTAGGGGGGGCCCAGTGTTTTTGGTCAAATTGGAGATATAACATGCTCATCTCTTCTCTCTCATCAGTCAATAACCAATATCTATTGATTACTGTTACAGTAATGGAATTTGATGATGTGTTTCTGTCTTTCTGCAGCTTATGCTGATCTGACTGTTGCTGGTTTGTCCCTGAGTTCCCTGGAGTACCGGGTGGGTGATGTGGAACCACACACCTTCAGTCTGGACATAGGAGTCAGGCAGAAGAACATGCCACAGATGCTGCATCCAGACTGGAGCAGCGAGGACAAGAACTTTGATGTTTCCTTCTATTTGTCAGGTATGTGATGAAAACTTGAAATAGATTAATTACTATTAGTATGAGAAGTTCATTACAAATTCTTTCTGAAAAGCCATATGAAATAAGAAAAAAGGTAGAGTGAAAAACAAGGACAATATGGGAAATGTGGCTTCTTCAACCATGAGTGCTAAAAGTTGATGTTCTAAATTTAAACTTGTTGGCATACATTGATTACTTTTTTTTTGAGCATTGAAAGACAACACGGTGGTCCGGTTGCTATGCTTTTGTCCGCGTTATCAGGGTAATTTGCCCCGCCCAAGGCACCGCGGGGTGCCAACTGCGGCGCTGTGTCCATGTCCACACACTGATACACATTGCTAAATATTTCTCAAAATAACGAATGTATGGTAGTCATGTCAAGAAACAGCAAAACTCACTTACAGAGAGGATATGTTGAATTTTCAAATTCATACAAGTACAAAAGTGACACTTATACACTGCGTTCAAAATACCCTATCAAATCAGACGAACGTAAGAATGGTTACTATAGGTGACTGAACTTTGAACTTTGCAAATTTTCCTCAAGGGATATTTTTCTAATTTACGCACTAAACATTTGTTGAAGTTGTAGTCAATGTTCATAGCGATAATTTTTTAGTTACAATCCTTTTCCGCCGATGTCTGTGAAATTAAAGATTATTTTCCAAATTTTGGGCCACATTTCCTCACATTTCCCTTTCGTATTTCCCGTGAGCCTGATTGGAGCGAACAGACGACGTCATCAAAATGGCGGCGAAGTTTCGCTCTCCAGGCCCATGTTGTTTTCGCCGAAAAATCCCACGAAGATCAAAAGATATAGGCCAAAATATGAAGTTTGTGCTTATTTCAAACAGTGCACATGGCTGTAAGGGTTTGTTTGGGACTTATAATGAGCTGTGTCGGCCTCAATCAAAGCAGACAAGATATACAAGATGCAAATAAGTGAGAAATACTTCTATTGTATTCGCTGAGCGCCTCAAGCCAGATAATTGCCCGCGATTTTTAAGTGAACGAGTTCTGTAGTAAATTTCTTATCCAATCCTCGGAAACGAGATTCAGAAACTGCTGTAGTTTTCAAGTTTTTTTGGATATGGGCACCACCGTCCAGCTTGTACAGTCGTGGGGCATTATGCAATCTTCCGGCTATTAACCTGTGATCGTTAGGAGACTCTCACAAAATTTCACGAAAACTTTGTGTCGGCACGAGGAATTGAAACATCATCGACCGCTTCACGGGCCGGGAGAATTTGTACAGTTAGAAACGTTGAAAGATGCTTGAATAACATACGTCTGGGCTGTACCTCTTGTGATTAGAAATACATGCATGCCGGTAAAGTAATGTGACAAACTTGAACAAGGAGACAAACGGGAAAATGGCGTCGGTTGTATACAAGACAAAGGAACCCGGTCTGCTATCAAACAACAACACTCTCTTTAACCCCCCCCCCCTCCTTCACATTTAACTAAATTGATTTACTTCTGTGTGTTTTAATAAAATTCAAATCTTTTCTGCAATGTACCATTTCAAGCAAAAGGACTACAGAAGTTTACCACGTATTAAAAGCCGAATACATTCAGCACATTGATTCATACATGGCGTGGGTTTGTAAACAAACTGGAGGGCCGACCGGTCTAAACCAGCTCCCTCGTCAAATAATCCCGTTTCTTCCCCAGGCTTTGATTTTCATTGTGTGCTTCATTACAAGTTGCATTTATATTTACAGAGATGTGGGTTTTTTTATTTCAATTTTCCTATCAAGGACGCCAGAACTGGCAAAAGGCATGCATGTCGAACACAAGCCGACACATCAAACAGCGGCTTGTGCATAGTCTGTTACCGCCCGTATTGAATCACGAACTGTAGTTCATTATAGAAATACATGGGTGTAATGAATTATTAGAAAGAATACGTTATTGAATCGGAAAGCGAAGGTTGATATTTCCGAGGCGTTGATTACTGATAGAACAGGACAGGGCCAGAGTCAAGCCGGTAATTTAATCTGACTGTACATTTCTAAATCAAGGGCGCAAATATGTAGCAAGGGAAGTGTTGCTTCCATGGATATGTTTTGAAAACAAAATATATATAGAAAGTCGACTTCATCGACAAACTATCCGTACTCTGTCGGTTAATTTCGTGTGTGTTTAGCGTAGCGCAGATTTTGTTTACAAATGGCGACGGGTTCCGCGCGGTGAAGGCCCCGGGGAATGTCGGAAACTGATATTTCCTTGCATGACCTTAGTTTCGGTATTTTATAAATATTGGTGGCAGAATAGGCGAAACTGTAGCAAAGAAGGACTGAGTGGGCTGTATCAGTAAGACGCATCATCGTGGGAATGACCGGTTTGAAAGCTTGGGTATTGTTTACTATGCAAACAGGGGAACAATTGGGGCGGAGACAGGCGTGCATTTGAATGGGGAAGTTCGCGGGGAAAATTCTGCTAGTCTAGGTGCGACCAAAACATTTCTAGTTCCCGCCCTCAAAGGTGTGAACCAATCAGCTATTGTTGCCATTAGTGAAATGGTTGATTGACATTGATTGACAAGATAGGATTTTCAGGGCCTTTTAGACCATCGTGCAAAGGACTCTTGGACCAGTTTTTCTGTAATGCGTGGTTTGTAGTGATAATCTCATACATACCAAATGGTTTTGCCAGATAAAAATATCACAGGAGATGGCCTGTATATTAATATTAGGTATTTTGATCTACCCCTATCTGACATATGTTAAACCTCCACTCTCTAGATGATGACATTATCACAAAAGACGACACCTTTGTGACCCATGCACCTGAGAAGAACGTGAACTACCTGCTGCAGCATGGTTACCTGGCTGATGGCACCACCACCTCCCTACAGGGGCAGCTGGACATCACACAGGTGGGCTCAGTCTGCTTGTTTAGATCTTACCTTAGCCCCTGCTACACATTCAGGGCCTTAATCCATGGCTATGCTCCCAACCACTCCCCAACCAAGTTCAGTGCTGGGTTTGGGGTAGCCTGGAATCTATCATAGTCTAGCTTCAGTTTGCTCCTCTGATCATATCCAATCAGAGTAATACTTATCCTGACTTTACTTTTTAAAAATTCATGTCAGCTGATTTCACAGACATCTTTTAAAGACCAGTAGGCAACCTGTCTGACCAACACAACCACAGGTGACCTTGCTCATAACTTAAACTCCCAACCATAGTCTGGAAGGTCTGGAGGTTATGGTTGGCTCTGATGTGTCAAAGAGATTGAAACCTCAGTTCATCTCACCCTCACACCTCAGGCTATCCTTCCTTTCTGTGTGTCAGAATGTCCTCGGGTGGGCATGTTCCAATCTAACTGCAGGTCTTTCTCTAAATTAGATTTCCATTTTTGCCTGACGTGTACAAGTATTAGCTTTAATCGTTATGAAGTAGTTTTCAAGAACATGCATTATCAGACAACTTTAGAATCATAAAAGTTGTTAATCATTTTATGGTTAAAAAAAAAAAATCAAAAGTCATGTCTCATTGACACTAGAGGCACCAATTCTTGCTAACAAGGTGTTACTAACTTTAAACTTTTAATGATGCAAACAGATTTTCTGGAGGCTGAAGCCAACAGCTGTTCTCTTTTGAAATCACAGGAGCAGTTCCTGAAGTATTGCAACCGCGAGGTATATCTGGGCATTGTTGTGGACAGCAGGGACGATGATCCTCGAGGTGTAGTCATTGGTCAGATTGACGAAACTGCTGAACACAACAACTTTGGAACCACCAAGATCAGAATGGAAGGATGCACCAGTATGTATTACATGCTTTTAAATTAATTGGTTGAACTACCGAGTTAAAATGAAATTGTATTCTACAGCTGCTGTTTGTGTGACATTATTCATGGATCATGAGGAAAATTTTAGCTGAAGGCTATCTTATGCTTTAGCAAAAAATCCATCTTGGAATTTTAGGAAATGAAGGTGGAAAAAATTGAATTGATGCTACTACATACTCAGGGCCGACTGACAGCAAAAAAAATTCAAATTTTGCACTTCCAGCAATCTACGTTAAAGCTCCAGATACCACCTCTAAAATTAATTATTTAGTTTTTCAATAATAATTCTATAATATTTCTATATTTAACCTCAAAGTACTTATTATTCATACTGTGCTATATTTGTGTGGTTCAGTGCTATAATTTAGGAATCAACACAGTTCATTTTCAGCCTTCTGTTTGATATATTGCAAAGCTAAACTTCCATACGACTTATTTTTCATGATCTAAATACGACTAAATTTGTCTCCTATCAGGAAATATTGACCTGAATGTGAAGGGCCTGCATGTGACGGACAGCGGAGTGGTCATCTCAGGCGAGCCCCTCCCCCTCTGGACAGCTGTGGAGGTCACCTCGTATGACAGGGATGACCTTCCCATCAGGTCACGACCTGACCAGAACTACAACCTCACCTTCTTCCTATCTAAGGACATGACATTTGACCCAAAGGAAGGTATGCAAATTTTATTTATTAGTTTTCACTCTTTTTGTTAGCAAAAAAATGTGATGATAGATCATAATGATAAAAGGATTGACCATACAATATATGTAGCTGAATCAAAAGAACTGAAGTTTGAATCCTGACTGCTATTTCTTACTAGACTCATCTGTCAATTGAAGTAGCTACAGGCCACAATCCTTGGACTAGATGGAATTTAAATTGGGACTTTGTTCTTTGACTGAGTTTTTGAAAAAGAGCTAGCAAAATTTCTCCTGACAGTACAACTAAGTCTTATACTTATTTACTGTTAATGTGTAAATGCCATTCGTATGGTAACAAGTGGAGGAATATCTGCTGAAAGATATTTTACGTTGTTTTTAAGTAGCAAGAAGCATTACACATCAGTGTACTATGTTTTCTTTATAGATTTCATTCTGGACTACGACACATCTGGATTCAGTTCCCTCCACTCAGCAGTTTCCTCCTCCAGAGGCAGAGCAACAGTCCTCACACACGTGTTCACAGACACAGACACCGCAGGGCCTCATCTGTCAGTGCCATCTAAGAAATGGGTCTGCAACAAACACTGGTAATAAGTTAATGTACCCTCAGGCTATTATATATTGCTGCAGTGGGTTAAGTGGTTGCCTTGCATATGGTTGGTGTCAGGTTCAATCTCTGGTCAAGACATATATTGTACCAAGGACTTTAAAAGCTACATCAACTCTCATAGCACCACTGGGTGCCATAATACTGCCACATGAGAAAAAGTGCAAGAATTCAACATTATGGAAGGTATGTACCAAAGTCACATCTGATTCAGTAATATCCTGAGGTCTATACACTTCAGATATTTACTATTTCAGACAATCTTAAGAAGGCCTCTATAATAATTTTTTATGTGGCAGTATCATGGCACCTTGTGCAATTATGAGAGCTAGTACATTAACTGCTTTCTCTGTTTATCACTCTGAGAAATGATATCATGGTAGTTTAATGCACACCACCACCAGTGATCTAGCCCTCTGTAGTGATTGCACAGCTTTGCACCACCATATACATCATATTTGGTGTGTGAAGGACTTTTTTTAAAGTTAACTTTGTTTTTTCCTCCCCACAGGTACATTGGTGCATATGTCCAGTTAACAGATGCTGTAGACCCAAAGGGTGAAAAGGACCTGTATAAGGACAACAATGCAGCTGTACAACACATCTATGTTTCTTGTAGATGTAAGTTTATTTATCTATTTCCATTGCTAGCTCACTCTGTGTCTAAGAACCATTATACTGTGCAGCACAGTCTGAATAAGTACACATATTTAACTTTTTCTGGGTTCCATACAATAATGCAATACACGTGATGTTCTTTTATAAATTTGTTAACAACAGGATTAACATACTAATATATATAGTTCAAAATATAACTGATCTTGCCTGGTCTCCACAGTTGACCGCCTGTACCTGGACAAGCTGGACGTCCTGTACTTGCCTGAACGTTTCAGGGACAACTCCAACAACGAGATCCACTTCAGAGCTACCATAGCAGACATGGGACAATTCGGTGACCAGGAAACACCTCGGGCATTGTCAGGTGGTGCCATGATATGTTTGGTTGCTTTGGATGATGCTATCATTTCCTAGTGGTATGGATGGTGTTAACACAAATAGATTTAAAGATGTGACACAAATCAAACAATCATTGAATCCAAAATGGTTTATTTTTCAACAGACCTGGCAGCAGTAGGTTCTTTCAGCAAAATAGTGAGAAAACTGTAGTCCAGCCAATGTTTGAAACCACATTAAGCTTGCTCCTACATGGACATCACAATGTGGTCCTAAGAGTCTAAAGAGTCTAAGCTTAAGTTTGAGGAAGGTAGTGGAAAGGCAGATAAGATATATTTAGTTGACAAATCAGATAAATCAGGCTATGTAATGTTTGATTTACCAGCCTGGTGAAGCAATTTACATAATTATGATCTGTGAAGTTTCTTCAAATCCACGTTCTGTCCTACGCAACGAGTACATGAGCTTGACTGTAAATATTTTTTTCAGAGAACGACTTTAACCTGGTGCTCTACTTGTCCAATGACACGACGCTGGACACAGCACGGGACACCCAACTTACAGTGCAGGACCACGACAGTGGCAGCCACCAGTCAGAAATACTGGAGAATGGAAGAGCATACAAAACTGGGCTACTGAGAGGTACACATTTTCTCTTGAAGTATTCAGTCTGAAAGTTTTTTTTGTGTGATCCGTATAGAGACTGCACATGTATGATGAAACCTTATAAGATAGCCTTTTAATACCATGACAGAGATGTTAAAAGTACATTGTGAATCATGAATAAAAGGTTTTCCAGCTCTGTTACCCATGAAGAAAAGAATCCACATCTTTTTTTAGGCTGACAAATGTGTAAGTAAATCAATGCAAAACTTGTTCTGTACTATCACTTTTGAGATATTCAGATTATTAATCACTATCCCATGACAGCTGTGGTACATAGTTCTGACAGATGTAATTTCTACAAATAGCTAAACTCCATTGACATCATATTTGATTATCCTTGAGCTGCCTTGTCCCCCTAACGACCGGGAGGTCAAGTGATGAGGTAGGTAGGTACCAGTAGGTAGGTAAGAGTGCTCAAAACTATGATGTTGAAATTTACATGTGATTGTCCCCTCCAGGCCTGGTCCATGTGCCGTCCTCCCTGTGTGACCCCCAGGCCCGCCCATACCTGTTTGTGCTGATCCGCCCATCAGCACACCTGCTGGCGGGGTCCGACCTGACCAATGACAAGACTGGAATTCCCATCAACGTCTACTGCGACTCGGGTTAGTCATGACCTTGTTGTGAAGGTCACAGCAAATAGAATTTGTTCTTCTGCAGTAAAAAAAAGAAGGCCTCCATGCTGTAGAAACAAGAAGCAGTATCTTTGAAATTATGCTATTTGTTTGTCAAAATAAAGTAATCAACAGGCAGGTTTTGAAATTGAAAAAAAATCAGCAGCTCTAAGTATTTAGCATTTTCTATAGGTCCTAAAGCTTGTTATACCCAAAGAATGCCCTGAAATATTTCTTGATATCTGTAAAGAACTGTAGGTAAGATACCAGAAGGTGATTTAGCCTACAGGAGGTAATCTGAATTGTTGTAAATTTGAATGGATACAAATCAATTATGTCATCTATTTAATTTTACTTTGCCATTTCATTGTCATATTAACATCATACCAACCCTGCCCTGACAGATTTTGTAGATCTGGAGGTGTCTGACTTCCGACTGATGGATGACAACGTGCTCCAGTCCGGGGTTGCCAAGACCTTCTCGCTGGAGGTTCGGATCACCAGCTCTGGCAGTGCCACCATCCCTCCGGTCGGTCCGCAGTACCCAGAGAGAACCAGCTGGGACTACAGGTTCTACCTGTCACACGACAACAACATCGGTAGGTTCTTCTGGATACATGATTGTGATATAGAAATAAACATGTGTACTTGGATACTGACCTACCTACTTAATACCTAATCCTCTTCGCTCCCTTTGATGGAGCATAAGGCACTGACGAACTTCCTCCAGTCCTTCCTATCTTGGGCCATCCATCATGCCAGGTCTTTTGTGCTGCATTCATTTCCCCTTCTACAGACCTGTCTCTTTTTTGCTTTCCTCGAGGAGTCCATTTGAGGGCAACATAAGGGTGTCTGTTTCAATGCATGCGCAGAATGTGTCCTAAATGTGTCCTGGATACGCCAAGTAGCAATTACTAAAAGCAACTGGATGTGATTTTCCCAATTCATATCCAGTTACTTGAGTAATTGCTATTTGCTGTATCTTATTACTGGATGTCTTACTGGAACCTTCATTAACATCTATGTACTTGGAGCTTGTATGCTAGTTTGTACCAACTTTATATAGACTGATGAATATCATCTGGTATGTGGTATCAATAAATGTTACACTATAGGAAAAATGTTGAGACATCTTTATCATAGTATATAGCATAACTGTTGTTTTGGTTATTCCACTTTTCCACTTTACTAAGAAGCCTTTAGTAAATTATTCTTCCAGTGGTAAGGAAGACAAATGGTTATATTATATACAAAACATTACAATACAAAGCAAGCAAAACCTAGATTCATCATGTAGCTTTAAATGAGATACAAGCACATGTAACTTCTGTGTTGTGTTAAGCAGGTAGCTTCATCTTTATCCTAATTCCTGTTCCCCAGACCCTGCAGATGATCTGTGGCTGGCCTACACCTTCAAGAAAGACGTCTTAGCCCTCCTGTTCTCCAAGACAAACAGCAGTTCCTTCTACCAGCTGGGAGCCAACGACCTCGTCATCGACCATGAACTGAGTCATTACGAGCAGTACTGTGGGGAAGCCTACCTGGGTGTTGTGTTGTCTGATAACAGAAATGCGCATGATCCAGTGGATCCAGAGCCAGCCAATAACATCAGGGCCATTCCAATCAGTCTACAATGTCCTAATGGTAATACTGCATTGTTCTCTGACCTAGTATATTTGCATTTTTTATAACAAATCGATCTGTGAAAGTCTAGTTGACACATTTGTATGCATTGAAAAATGTTTAAATTTTTTCTTTACATTCAGAATTTATAGTGTATTTTTGTAATGATTTTATGTGCAATCATTTTTACATTCAAACTTCTGTGCAATAAAGCAGCAAGGCAATGCATGGCTAGCATTTTGAACAATTGGCCAACCTCAGCATGCTACTTTTTAACATTGTATTTCTCAAGATTTCAATTTAGAAAAATGACTGCCCTAGATGTTTAAAAGCATTATCTCTTATGTGTTTAAGATGTGCTCTTGCATTTGTTTTCTTATGTGTTGATGTTACAAAGATGTCAACATGGCAAACCAACCAGTAAACTGCCCCTTTGGTCCCCAGAGTTGTTAATGCTACAACTCAATAAGAGTATGACTATGTATCTGTATGTATGTGTTACAAAGATGATTGCCCCCAACTTTATATGACCATACTTGTTTGCATCCTTCACTGACAGACATCCTGGCTGTTGATGTGTTTGAGCTGGGCGTGGTTCTACCCCAGGAACATATCTGGGCTGGAGTGGACACCTCAGTCAGGATTAATGCCACCATCACTAACTATGGCAACCAGCCAGTCATCAGCCAGAATGGGACCAAGAACTTCTATCTACAGGTACTTCAAAATGAAAACATGATGCTGATCCCTCAAATATGAGAATATTAGTCCTTTCAAACAAGATGTTCACTCCAAACATGCCTGTCCTTGGTGCTGAATAACATGAACACAAAGACATGCCTGTCTTTGGTGCTGAACAGCATGAGCACTCAAACATACCTGTCCTTGGTGCTAAACAGCATTAACACACAGACATGCCTTTCCTTGGTGCTGAACAGCATTAGCACTCATACATACCTGTCCTTGGTGCTAAACAGCATTAACACACAGACATGCCTGTCCTTGGTGCTGAATGGCATAAACACACAGACATACCTGTCCCTGGTGCTGAACAGCATTAACACACAAATATGCCTGGGGCTTAACATCGACAAACATGCCTTTGATATGCCTGTCTTTGGTGCTGGTTACCATTAACACACAGACAAGATACCTGTCTTTTGTACAAAAGCCCTATTGACACATAGGCTTTTACACAACACCAATTACACCACACTCTTTAACTCGTTGTAACTTTGATATTATAAAGAAGATAGTTGTTGCCACTCTTAACACATTGGGTATGCTTTCTAACTCTCTAATACACCTTTTTTGTCTGTCTGGTCTAGCTGTACCTGTCCCGTGACAAGTATCTGGACTATGATGACTGGGCCGGGCTGGAGACGTACATAATCCTGTCAGATGAAGGGAAGGACAAGCTGGCTCAGACCATCCCTGTCGGTGGTGCCATGACTCTGACAAACATAGACAGCATCCTGAGGGTGGACCCCAGAGCTTGTAGTGAAAAATCCAGGTATATGAATCTGTCCTATAGTATTCTACCTCCAGTTTGTTTCTTTTATGGCTTTCAAATACTAGTAGTCGGGAACTTTTCTCTATCTAAACATTTGACTCCTATATATTATGTCATTAACTCTTTTTAATATCAAACATTCTCAGAAGCAGCGTAACAGGGATTCACTCACTCACCCACTCACTTAGTCCTATCAACAAGTATTGAACTTCTGAATGTCCATTCTAACACCGTAAACATGCTGGTACAGAAGGTCTTATAGGCAACACTTGTCCTACTAAACTGTCTTTTCTTATTACAGCCAGTGCTCAAAATACTCGCACAATTGCAAACGCAACCACATTTTGCTTGTCGCAACTTAATTTTAAACCCAGAAATTTTGCAGTTGAAACACTGCTTTTCCCCCACCTACCTTCATAAGCTTTTGTATTTATTTTGTGATAAGATAAAAACATTTCAAGTAGTTACATGTAACTGGGAGTAAAGATAATGTTAAACAGCAGATATGAAGAAAATCATAACTTGGAATTGGGGCAACCTGAAATGTTGATGGCGCATCCTGGTTTTTGACTCAGGTTGCCACCTGAGCAAACTGGCTAAAAAAGGTATTTCGAACACTATTACAGCTAACGTTATGTTTTGATGGCAACACTTTATTCCAGATTCCTGATCCTGGCCCTCCACTACACAGCAGTAGACCTGTATGATGACAGGGTTCCTGGCAATGACTACATAGCCATCAATGTGGAGGACATCCTCTACTGCTCACCAGGTACTTAATTTTACTCACTAGAAAAAGAAGAAGCAATCCGTTTACTGATACTGTTAATTTTTTTACTTAATTTTGTCACTAAAGTAAATCAACGAATAAGTTTCCTTTCTATAACAGTGTAGTGAAAGAAAGATACAGTTATGTAATGAATTGTGAAGCATATTGTTCTTCTGTCAATTTTGATTGCACTTCATAGATTTTCATTTTAAAATTCAAAATTTGCTACATGTTTTCCGGACTAAAGTCAACATCTTGCTTTACCACAAACAATAATTGTAATTCAGTGAACAGATCTTCTTGCAGCTGATGACAAGTTGCCTTGCATTTTTTTCCTGCCACAGAAACAGCAGAACTTGCGATCGAGTCTTTCAGCTTTAATGACAAAGGGAAGGTGCAGCCTGGTGTGCCAGCTGGCTTCAGCCTTACTGTACAGGTCAGAGGTCACAACTCACCTTACATAAGCATGCTATAAGTCATTCTTTGGCTGAAAAATTCAATTATGTGTGATTTTAGAGCGTAGTGTGTTGAGTATGGCGCTGAAGAGCTAAGTTGATGGCCAGGATGTCATTCATTCACAATCAGATTTATTGTTTGCTGTTCCTCATCAGGCATGGGGTAGACAATATATATTTCAAATCAAATCAAATATCAATTTGCAAGATAATATGGATCAGTCGTTAATTCATTCATTCAGTCAAAAACTAAATTTTGCTAAGTAAAAACAATCAATAATGAATAAATGAATTATTTAATAAAACATGACTTGTAAACAAAATGCAGAAGTTAGCTTGATGAAAGCAAGGGGAAAGTCTGTTCTCAAGTCTTCATCTGAACTGATAGGTTATTTGACCTTGTAGGTTGACCTTGAAGAGAAAGTCCTGGACAGCCGACCAGTGTTCTCCCTCCTGCTGTACCTGTCTGAGGATGACCAGCTGGACAGGACAGACTATGAGCTGCCCTACAACAGTGACCAGCAGCTGTACCTACTGAACTATGACTCTGTGTACCAGTCACAGCTCATGGACTTCAGCACAGAGGAGAACTCTCTGGTGAGTGGTACTTATTTTTAATATTTTCATTCACTCACACCCACTCACTCAGTCCTGTAGCCGGTGGAGGTAGGGGCAGTCAGACTGTTCACAAAGTCTTTCCACTTCTGGCGGTCTTCGGCCAGTCTAGTCAGCAGGGCTGACGTCCTTCCTGTCCAGTCCTTCACATTGTTACTCCATGCTCGGCGGGGTCGACCCCTTGGCCGCACTCCTTCTGCTTTTCCTTGTAAGATTGTGTGTGCTAAGGTTCCTGTCCGCCTAGATACATGTCCGAACCACTGCAGCTTCTTCCTTTTGACCATGACCATTTTTATTCACAAATCATAAATAAGAATATTGTAAGAGCATTGTAAGCTATTGAACGTTACATTGCTAACATTTCCATAAATCACTAAATTTTAACATGTCAACACAACTATTACTAGAATATTTACATATCAAGTACTTCTTTACCAATTACAACACTTAACCTTCTTTGGTGAGTAGTATTCTTTCCAAGGGCTAGACCAGTTTCACTTCTTTGTTCTCAGATGTAGAAATATGATTATAGATTGAAATTTCCAACATGAAATTAGAGACTGAGATCTATCTATTAGAGGAATGCCTATACCTTAGTACGATAGTCAGATATAAGCTTTCCTCCCAGCCCATTCCTCTCGTAATGTCCTGTTTTCTAAGATTTTACGTAAGAACATCTGAAAACCAAGGAATGACTGATGATACATAGCAAAAATTGTACCTGTTTCAACACCACACTTCACTAGCAGGACATTCAGGAGTTTTGCTGTAAAATTAAGGATAGAAGATCTGATCATAAATTTGCTTCCTGTTGAACAGGTCATCCCAAAGGGAGTTAGCCCCAGGTTCTGTGGTGCTGCACACATCATCGCTGTGGTTGATGTGGTGAACAGCATCCCTGAACTGGTGGAGGAAAACAACCTCAAGGCTGCACCCATCCTCCTGCAGTGTGTTGGAGGTGAGCTCCAGAACTCTGCCATCAAAATAGTTCATTGAAATCATCAGCTTCAGGCTACATTTATTCAATACTGGGCAATGCCCCTCGCAGGAAATTACACCCAGGAAGTGAGGTGCCCTAGCATGACAAGTGCAGGTGGTTTCAACAAAATGATGCAGTGAAAGCATTAAAAGAAAAAAAGAGTGCAGTGCTATATATCTTGTCTTGCTAGGGTAAGAGTTGGTGTAAGTGTTGGTCCTACAGCTGGACCGAGCTGGGGAAGCCGTAGTCTTGGTACACACAATTTTAAGGGGTACGTTACAGATCAGAAACAAGTTTCTGTTCTTAGCCTTTTTTCATGATTACCTCTTGCTAACTCTCACTTTAAGATATCCTTGAATACTTAGTATATCATTGATGCTAAACACAGGGACATTTTTTAAAATTTTTCTATTCTTTATTTTATTTCTGTTCTATAAGAATGGGAGAGAACAGAAATATCAATATCTGTCCTAACGTCTTTGACTTTGTCATTGGCAGACCTGTTTGCAGTCTCCAAGTTGGAGATGATGTCGCTGTCCACCCTGTTCCAAAACATCCCCACACCAGTCATTATCAGCAGCCTCAATGTGTACAATGCCTATGGAGGGGACATCAGGGGATCGTTTGGGACTCGACACATTGACATACAGGTAGGGGAAAGCCATTCTTCATTGAAGAGATTCATCAGTCACACATGAATACAGTTAATATTACAATATTCTTCCAACAGTGATGGTCTTTTTAAAGGCACATATAGGTACATACATCCAAATTTGTGATGGCTATCAGTCCATCTTGTTCACGGAGAGTAAATAATTTTAAAAGCTATTATTTTTTATTTTCTATTTCAGTTTAACACTTCTGTATTTTGGGCTTTACTGATTTCCTTTCAATTACAATATTCCCTGATTATGAGTGTAACTCTAATTGCTACCAGTAAAGTAAAAGGATAATGGATGACTTTTAAAGTATGCATCAACAGTTACTTATTTCACTTGATTGGTGACTTAACTCTAATGATCTTTGAGACAGATATAACCTCTTTTTAATATTGACAATGAAAGAAACACAACACAAAGATATGGAATAATAACATGATTTAAGTACAATGGTCTTCATTGATGATTTGACTGTAGAGATCATTGAAATTAAAATAACAGCTTATACAGTTTGGTATAGAAACCAAACATCCCATTATGTTCTACATGTGCATTCAGTAAATCTGATCTGTGAATCTGAATGCAATACTTTCTTTTGGTGATCTATTTTGGAATACTTCCAGTTCACTGAAAACTTTAAATTTCCAGTATTGACAGGAGAAAGGAACATATTCATACTTGTTTAGAAGTATGTGATTTCATCTTTATTTGATAGATACCCTTTTTATTTTTCCTTTCCTGCAGCTGTATGCCCACACCTCAGACGACCCGTTCCAGGGCTACCCGGTCCTCATAGAGACCACCAAACCCTGGGAGTTCACCTCGGGCGCCTCTAGTCTGGCCAGGACATGGAGAGATGCAGCTCAACTGGGCTTCGCTGTCAGTCAATATCTTATGTGATGTTTAATGTATTTTAATATGACTCTCAGGGCTCAAAATACTCTTACTCGACCGCCTATTTGCCTCTATCCATTTTATTTTCATAAAACCATCAGTAGGAGATTGTTGGAAATTTAGACTGCACTGGATACTGCTTATTTTGATTGTCATATGAGAATAGAAATGAGCCAGAGTTTCACCTGAATACCCAAGAATATACATTCAAGAATTTTCTTTCAGATGGCATTCCGGCTCATTCCACCTCTCGTGTGAAGTGATATTAGGTCCCTTTGGATTTTCCGCCCGAATGTTGCACAAATTTTGCAAATTCTTCATTCCGGTTGGTTCTGCTTGATTCCTGCTGATTCGGTTCCAGCACAGCAAAGAAAAATCAACATGATAGACTGAAGTGTTACTCACTTATATTCCTAGGTGCATGAAAAAACACTTGCTGAAAGCTAGCTAAAGTGTATTGAAATAAACTCAACATAACAGGTAATTGATCTCCTCCTGTTAGGCAACCACCACCATAGTCATCACTCCTGAGCTGTGTCAGACTTCAGCAGCAAACAAACTCATCGCCATGGTGGTCCCAGGAGACAACCCCCGCCTGGGCGGGATGCACGACCGGGTCCAAGGCAACAACTACAGGGTCTTCGACCTCAAGATGAACTGCAGTGAGGGTAAGATGTGGAGAAGTTCATTAAGGACAGCGTAGCTATTCCAGGGCTGTGTCCAGGACCCGTTCTTCCGTCGTAGGATGGAAATTTGCTTGTTGGGACAAATTTCTTTAGTCTTTCCCAAAAATAAAAAAAAAACACAAATGTGATGAAAACATTTTTTCTTCAAAAGACAGATTTAACACAGGAAATTAACATGAAGAGCTCCCAAACAATGAGTGGGACGGAAAAATTTAAAGCTGGAGACAGCCCTGAGCTATTCTTGAAATCAGTACCAAGAACTGTTTTATTCAGTACCAACAAGTGTTCTTCAGTAGCAAAGACAGTGTAATAGTTTTGCTGCAGCAAAGTCCATGTAGCTGGTATTTAAGTCATAGTCAGTACCAAGGACAGGGTAGCTATTCTTAAAGTCTTCTTAAGTGCCAAGGACATGGTAGCAGTACTTGAAATATTATTTATTTTGGAGGTGTGATTTCACCCATCACATTATTATGCCAAAAAAATTGCCCTTTGACAATCTTTAGGTGCTTGTCATTAATGAAACATCGCATCATACTTACTTTCATTTTATCTATACAAGTTACAAGGTGAAGACATACAAATTGTTTTGTGATAAGGGCAGCATGTGGCTAAAGTATGTTGTAAAGTGTACATGCAAGTTGATTTTAATATCTGATAAACTGAACTGAACTGAACAGTTGTCAAAATTATAACTGCTGAGTGCTCAGCACAGAAAGCACCATGTTCCATTTTCAAAGTCTTTGGTATGACCTGACCACAATGGGTATTGAATCCGCGAGCGAGCACTTTACTCTTGAATATGCATCAAGTTTGAACGTCATTTCTGTCAGCACCAACGCATGGACGGAAATTGTTTTACTGGGTCTCTCTATGCATCATTTTAATCAAGGGTAGTCAGAATATACATTGTGCACCTCACTTTTTAAAAGTGGGGAACAAATTGCCAATGGTTTGTAATTATGTTCTTACAAATTTGTCTGTGAACTTTGCTTTTGATATGAGCAAACGTCATTGGTAAATAGGAAAGGTGTGAAAGGCACCACCTACGCATGGACGGAAATTGTTTCATTGAGTTTAAAGCCACCTTGTTTAGATGTACCACTCTCTATAGTTCTTGGGCCATACTTTTGTGCAAGC
The DNA here is from genome assembly GCF_000003815.2 of Branchiostoma floridae. Classification (NCBI taxonomy): domain Eukaryota; kingdom Metazoa; phylum Chordata; class Leptocardii; order Amphioxiformes; family Branchiostomatidae; genus Branchiostoma; species Branchiostoma floridae. Next base: position 17,601,817 of record NC_049984.1, on the reverse strand, counting down.
ACTACAATGGGGGGCTAGTGCACTGTTACTGTTGTGTGTTAAATCCAGTACTCCTTCCCAGAATTGCAGAGTGCCCAGCAGAAAAAGCACCATGTTCCATTTTCAAAGTCTTTGTTATGAACTGGCAACACTGGGTATTGAATATGCGACCTCCTGGATACAAAGCGAGCACTTTACCACTGAATATGCATCAAGTTTGAACATCATTTCTGTCAGCACCAACGCATGGACGGAAATTTGTTGTACTGGGTTTCTCTATGCATCATTTTAATCAAGGGTAGCCTGAATACACATTGTGCACCTCACTTTTTAAAAGTGGGAACAAATTGCCAATGGTTTGTAATTATGTTCTACAAATTTGTCTGAGAACTTTTTGATATGATTTTGATATGAGCAAACGTCATTGGTAAATAGGAAAGGTGTGGAAGTACTAGCAGGCACCACCTACGCATGAAGGGAAATTGCTTCATTTCTTCATGCATTGTATTACCGTGACTAAGGGTAGCCTGAATATACAAACTTCTTCCACTGTTAGAAAGTTGAAGCATGATGTTTAAGCTTTTTGTCTCTTGTGAATTGTTCTGAGAAATTTGGAACTATATCCATCTTGGTGGAAGTCGAACTGTCCATTTAGTTGCCGATGGGACACAGGTTATTGACTCAGAGACGGGGATGCACCCAGATTCTGATCGAGGTTTATTCACAACGGTGGCACGGTACACATGTACATGTAGTCTCAATGGTAGGGCTTGGGAGGAAATCGTGTTGAGACAGCAAAAATTCTAGCTGACACTGGTCTTTGTCAGAAAAAGTTAGGATACATTTCATTATGTTTGTGGTACCAGAAACTCCTCAAGCATGTTAGATACCTCTTTGGTCAATGATGCTATCGTCTGATGCTATCGTCTGAAGTGTATATTAAGTGAAAATTATTTCTAAGCATCAGCTTTTGAATAACAAAAATACGATGAAAAGCATTCCGACAGAGTCTAGTCTCTTCTACAATGATGAAAAACATTTCGACAGTATTCTAGTTTCTTCTACAATGATGAAAAGCGTTCTAACAGAGTTCTAGTTTCTTCTACAAATGGTAAAAAGCATTCTGACAGAGTTCTAGTTTCTTCTACAAACGATGAAAAGCATTCTGCCAGAGTTCTAGTTTCTTCTACTTCTTCTATAAATAGTGAAATCATTCTAACAGAGTTCTAGTTTCTTCTACAAATGGTGAAAAACATTCTGACAGAGTTCTAGTTTCTTCCACAAATGATGAAAAGCATTCTAACAGAGTTCTAGTTTCTTCTTGACAAATGGTGAAAAACATTCTGACAGAGTTCTAGTTTGTTCAACAAATGGTGGAAAGTATTGACGGAGTCTAGTTTCTTCTACAATTGGTGAGAAGCATTCTGACAGAATTCTAGTTTCTTCCACAATGATGAAAAGCATTCTGACAGAGCTCTAGTTTCTTGTACAAGGGTGAATAGCATTTTGACAGAGTTATAGTTTCTTCCAACTCATAAATAACAGAGGCAAACTAAGATTTCTTGGCTAACTTACTTACATCATGACCCTCTATTTGTAACCTTACAAACACATCACATAACTGTATTGCTGAAATCACACCAAAAATCATTAAGTCCCATAAATTAGAAGTTACATGTACCATATTCTGGATTTTTGCTGTTTTTTTCCTGGTCCAAAGTCCAATGTTGCTGCAGCCGGATATTCTTCTGCCATGTATATAAGTGTGGTATTTTGTCTGAAAGTTTGAGTAAAATGCAGAGGAGCCATTAATAAGCCATTCTCTTTTTCAGAAGTCTGGAGTTTCAATTTTTCAGGGCGACCAGCAGTCCAAACTGGACAATATCCTGCTGTCCATTGTCCATCATCTTTTCTCCATACAGTCCACTTGACTGACCCTCAGGCTGTCCATGAGTTGGGTTGTACAGGACATTGGGTGTGCTGTCCCTACTCTTGAGCTGCCCATGAGCTGAGTTGTACAAGGTGCTAGATGTGCTGTCCTGGCTCTAGAGCTGTCCACCTGCTGGGTTGTACAAGGTGCTAGGACTGTGCATTGGCTGGGTTGTACAAGGTGCTGGATGTGCTGTCCTTACTCGCAAGCAGGAGCTCGGTTGTACAAGGTGTTGGATGTGCTGTCCTGGCTCTAGGGCTGTCCAAGAACTGGGTTATACGTGATGCTGGATGTGCTGTCCTGGCTCTAGGACTGTCCATTATCTGGGTTGTACAAGGCGTGAGATGTGCTGTCCTTACCTTAGGGTTATCCATGAGCTGGGTTGTACAGGACATTGGGTGTGCTGTCCTTACTCTCCAGCTGTCCGTGAGCTGGGTTGTACAGGGCGTGAGATGTGCTTTCCTTACTCTCAGGCTGTCCAGGAGCTGGGTTGTACAGGATGTGAGATGTGCTTTCCGTACTCTCGAGCTGTCCATGAGCTGGGTTGTACAGGATGTCAGATGTGCTTTCCTAATATAATACTCTCAGGCTGTCCATGAGCTGGGTTGTACAGGATGTCAGATGTGCTTTCCGTACTCTCGAGCTGTCCATGAGCTGGGTTGTACAGGATGTGAGATGTGCTTTCCGTACTCTCAGGCTGTCCATCAGGTGGGTTGTATAGGACATTGGATGTGCTGTGCTCATTTTCCTCTTCTTCCTCCTCATATTTTGGCTTTGTGTCTGCATCTGTTGGTAGTGACTGGTCCTTGGGTTGGATGACCGGTTGATCGATGATTGCTGCCTGTTGGTTGGTGATGTTTTCCAGTGGTGTAGAACCTGCCTCTGGTTGGGTGACCAGTTGATCGATGATTGTCGCCTGTTGGTTGGTGATGTTTTCCTGTGGTGTAGAACCGGCCTCTGGTTGGACTACCGGTCGATAAATGATTGCCGCCTGTTGGTTGGTGATGTTATCCTGTGGTGTAGAGCCTGCAGCCTGTGTAGTGTCGGGACGTCCAGCTGCATACAGCGGGATCTTACAGCTGTCGTCTTGCCCGTCATCTTCCTTGTAGGCCACTGCATATGGTTTGATGTCAGACTCTGGCCCTTGGTCCTCATCATAGGCCACTGCGTATGGCTGGATAGTCTCGCAGTCAGCGGATAACTGAGCAGGGGTGGGTTGACTGCCTGTTTGTGAGTTATTGTCAGATGCTTGCAGTCCAGCAGAGTCGGAGTAGACGACTGCGTACGGCTCGATGTTTGGGCTTCCATCTGCATCTTCCTCATCTGTTGGTTGGTCGGGATTGTCCTGACCTGCGCCGCACCATCGTTTGCAGATGAAAAGGAGGGCTGCTGATGCTAACACGAGGAGGAGGGGCAGAACAACTGCACCAATCATGGCCAGGGTATAGGTGTTGTCATTCTTGTCAATGATTTGGCCTCCCCCTAGAATAACCACACGGTGCATCTCTGTTGTATGCTGAGAGACTACCATGTCATTTGTGAATGGCATCTCTGTGTCCTGTTCCATGGCACTGGTCTTGTTGTGCGAACTTGGGATGGACACGCCATCATGTTCAAGACTTGTGGTAGTCACGCCATCATGTTTAGGACTTGGGGTGGTCACGCTGCCATGTTTGGTGTAGCCGATGCCCTTATGTGACCTGCTCATGTTGGCCTGGCACACATCCTGCCTCCAGGTGGTGAGGAAAGTTCTACGGAGTTCCTGAGGAGATGCACACTTCAGGAAGCGATGACCAATATGCGGCAGGTGTGGCAGGTTGCAGATGAACCACGTCAGGTTCCCGTCACATCGTAGTATGTTATTGTTCACACGAACTCGTAGGTTTTTCTCCAGTTGCAGGACATTGCTGTTGATGGTACTGATGTGGTTGTGGTCAAGGTTTGCAATCATCAAAGCTTTTGGCTGCAGGAGGGCCTCAACAGGCACAGAGGTCAGCAGGTTGTGGGACAGATGTAGGATGGAGAGGCAAGGCAGGCCACGGAATGCAGATGGTGATATGCTTGAGATGGTGTTCTTGTCGAGGTACAAGGATGTTAGGTTTTCAAGCCCAAGAAAAGTGTCAGCTTCTGAGGGTAAAGAGAAGATGATTTGTTATTTCTTCATAACAAAAACTATCAGTGAGAGTTTTCATTTTTATCATTTGCAAGAGAAAGCAAGAAGCTGAATCTATTGTACATGCCAGATCTAATGATTTGATGGTGTGTTTGAAAACTTGTCCTCTTGTGCCACTGTTGCAAACCTCTGCACAGTTTCTTGATAGCTACCAGACTCTTTGGCCTAATTAAAGCGTTAGAGAAACTCCAGGTTAGCTTTGGTGGGGTCGTGTGGTGCAACTGCAGTGTTTGGCCCAGAATGCAGAGGCCCTGGGTTCGAATCCTCTCGTGTCACCAATCTTGTGCCCTTGGGAAAGGCACTTGAAACAACTTTCCTCACTTCAGTCAAGTGGAAATGAGTACCTAGATTTGGTTAGTGTCATCCCTCAGATACGATGTTAAAGGGAGGTCCCGTGCTTAAGGGAACCCACCCTTCAAGGTCGCTTAAGAACCCACCACACTCATCAAAATGAGTAGGGGCCCTTCTCTATGTAAGTGGTTCAAAACCTACAGTCCTTACAATGGCTGCACCTGGGGCAATTACTGTCGAATTGAGGTCACCTGAGTCAATGTCGAATGACAGCCGCTTCAGACCCCTGTTATTTAGCCCCGCCTATTGTTAGCTTCTTGCAATCCAGCCCCTGGCAAAGAGGGAGTAGTCGGCCCACCCAATAACAATTACAACAACAATGACAACACCCTTTTCAACTCACCCAGACTGGAGATGCGGTTGTCTTTAAGGCAAAGGACACTCACAGAGGGCAGACCTCTGAAAGCGCCTTGCTGCATCAAGGATACGTTGGACCATAGGATCCTCAAATACCGAAGGCTGGAGATGTTTGGGAAAGACCACTCCAGGAGGGTGGGGGAGAGGAGATGTTGGATGGAGATTGCTTCTGTTCCTTCCTGGAAACCAGTTGGTATGTCATTGATACAACCGTAGGGGCGGTAAGTTATTCTTCCATGTGCCTTCCACGTTTGGGGGCACTTCACGCTAGAACCAAATGCTGGACAGTGACAAGCAAACCTCTGTAGTTGGGTTCTACAGCTGCCTGGGCATCCCTGACCTGCTGCAGGGGTGACATGTCGATGTGTGCAGACCAGAAGGAACAAGACGAGCGCCTCTGTTTGCAGCATCCTGGCAACTGATCGAGCTTGGTTTATTTTCTTCCCACATCGTTTCAATTAAGGGCAACCTGCATATACATGTTGCACTTAATATTCATTTGCGCGGTGTAGTTTCCACCAACTTGTAATTATGTTGTTACAAATTTGTCTGAGGAAGTCATATATCACTGTTCACTTCAGGAAATATTGTTGGTAATGTTAATTGAGGCAGACAAGCAGGCACCTACACAAATTGTTTTACTGGGTGTAAAGTCACCCTGGCATCTTGCTTAGATGTACCAATCTCTATAGCTCTTGGACCACACTTTTGTGTGAGCACTACAGCAGGGGGCTAGTCCACTGGTTTAAGTTATCTAGCTCCCATTGTTGTGAGGGGAGGTTTCGGCCGGCCAGGCACCCTACGGGGATGATACCCTAGCTTGCATCCGTAGGGGCTGTGAAGGGGGTAACCCTGTTTCAGCCCTAGGAGCAAGTCGGCTTCGGCCCCTGGTCTTTTTATTTGGCTTGGGTTGACTGCCCAAGTCATCTTATCTCATATTGTCACATTACAATTACGAAAAGCCTCGAAATGGACTGATCTAATGGCGATGACCCTTGCAAGGATTGACAAAGATTATGGAATTGTGATCCAATTTATGCTACCCTTTTTTGTGCTGTTCCTTATTTGTGGTGATATTCACCCGAACCCAGGTCCTCAGCAAAATGAGCTCATTGTTCGATTCACAAACATTAGAGGTTTACGCACTAATCTGACATACCTTGAACACAATCTAGTTGCATCGCATCCTCATATATTTTGTGTATCAGAAACCTTCTTAAGCAGTAAGGTCTATGATGAGCTATTGGTGATACCTGGTTACTCTGTCTTCAGAAGGGATAGACCCAATGACTCTGGTTGGGGTGGGTTAGTAGTGTACTGCAGTGAAGCTCTTACTGTTGCAAGAATGCCCGACTTTGAGAATCACTACTATGAATATATATGCCTTCAAGTGTCCTTGCCTGGCCGTAAGATTTTCATGTTTTGTGTCTACCGGCCCCCATCAGATGATGATTCTTTATTTGATGTGTTATCTGAGAATATTGACAATATCCAAGAGCTCCACCCAAAATCAGAGATTATTGTCCTTGGGGACTTAAACTCTCATCACGAAGACTGGTTAGGCAGCGACAAGACTGACATGCATGGAGAATGTGCATATGAATTTGCTATTCTGAACAATCTCCAACAACTCGTCGATGAACCTACTAGGCTTGGTACTGACGGCAAGTGCTCCAAACTGGACCTTTTTCTTACTACCTCTCCTGATAACCATGCTGTTACCGTCAGCGCGCCTCTTGGGTCCTCTGACCACTGCGTGGTAACTTCTGTGGCAAACTACAAACTTCCAACCCAGAGCAAACCTGGGAGACGTAAAACTTGGTACTATGACAAAGCTGATTGGGACGGAATGCGCTCCTATCTGGCTGACACAAACTGGTCTACTCTCCTAAAAGGCAAAAGTGCTGATGCAGCATGGACTTGTGTGAGAGATGTGATTAGTGATACTATGGACATGTTCATTCCTTCCAAAATGACCAAACATTGCTTTTCTGACAAACCATGGTTTAATGAAGATTGCAAACTAGCTGTTAAACAGAAACAAAATGCATTCAAAAGATGGCAAAACAACCGAACAATGGACTTCTGGACTTTGTATATTAAGTCAAAGGCAGAGTGCCAACGAGTTGTGCGTCGTGCCCGTGCGCAGTTTTCACTGCACTTACAACAGAACCTCAAGCATGCAGACAATAAGCAATGGTGGAAGCTTGTCAAATCAGTAACTGACAGCAATAAAACGTCTTCTGTCCCTCCATTAGTCAGTGAAGGCAAAACTTACAGTAAGGCGAAAGATAAAGCTGAGTTGCTGAATAAGACCTTCGCTGCAAATGCTCATCTTAACGACGCAGGGAAAAGCCCCCCAGTCCTGCCACCCAAAACAGATGAAACCATCTCATCTCTGAAATTCTGGCCCAAAACAGTTCTTCGGAAACTACGTAACTTAGACACCACCAAGGCCAATGGGCCAGATGGAATATCGGCAAAGGTACTCAAGAAGTGCGGCCCGGAACTTGCCCCTGTTCTAGCCAAACTATTCCAAATCTCTCTTGACTCACAGACAGTTCCCTCCGACTGGAAAGCTGCCCAGGTGATAGCTGTTCCTAAAAAGGGAAACAAGAAAGATCCTTCCAACTATAGGCCCATATCCTTATTGCCGATAATATCCAAAGTTATGGAAAGTATTATTTGCGACCACATCCGTAAACATCTCGATAGACACCAGCTTCTTTGTGACAGCCAGTATGGATTTCGAGAGAAGAGATCAACAATTGACATGCTTTCATATATTACTCAGTGGTGGAACAATGCTCTTGACACTCAGAAAGAAATTCGAGTCATTGCCCTGGATATTAAGAAAGCGTTTGATCGTGTTTGGCACCGCGGTCTACTGTCCAAGCTGATCTCCTTTGGTATCCACGGGGATCTGTACGGTTGGATCTCATCCTTCCTAGCCGACAGATGCCAATCAGTGGTACTGGATGGTTTTACCTCCTCATCAATTCCAATAAGTGCCGGAGTCCCCCAGGGGAGTGTCTTGGGACCCCTTCTGTTCCTGATATTTATAGATGATCTTGAACAACACTTAGTCAATGACCTCCACCTATTCGCAGATGATTCAACACTACATGTGGTGATTAAAAGCCCTGGCCTAAGAAACACTTGTGCTTTGAGCTTACAACAGGATCTTGACTCGATAGAAAAGTGGGCCTCCGACTGGTGCATAACATTCAATGCAGGTAAAACTGAGGAGATGATCATAAGTAGGAAACGGGACCAGACTCATCCTCCGCTGTTTTTCATGAATGAAGAACTGAAGCCTACTCAGAGCATAACTTTGCTTGGTGTCACTATCACCAATACTCTAACCTGGACCCCATTCATCAAAAGCCTTGCCACAAAAACCGCAAGAAGGCTGTTTATCCTAGGACGCACCAGGGACCTTCTCCCTCTCCAAGCCCGGATAACAGTATACAAGGCATATATCCGCCCTCTAATGGAATATGCGTCCCCCATATGGAGTGGCGCTGGCACAACAGCTTTAAAGATGCTAGATAGACTTCAGAGCAAAGCTCTTCGTCAACTTCAGATTAGGGTCGACCCACAGAATGCCGGCATCTTCCCCTTGGACCACAGGAGGAAAGTAGCCAGTCTCTGCACCTTCTACCGGCACATCTTCCTACAACCTTCCCAGGAACTTTCAGGAATCATGCCGACACGCGCAACCGGGACACGAGTAACCAGATCATCCACAAGAGCTCACCCTTACCTTGTTAAAGTACCGAGATCAAATACCCAACTTCACCTATCATCTTATGTACCACGAACTAGTAGACTCTGGAATTCACTTCCAGCATCAGTGTTTCCAGCAAGACCCGACATGAACATTTTCAAGACAGCTGTTAACAAATTTCTTTTGAACTATAATTCTCAGAGCTAGCTTCATTGCATATGTATATAATTGTATATTTGAGTTGATGTAGACGCTTTTGGGATGTACTTATGAGCTAATGTAAACGTTTTTGGATCACAATAATGTGCTTAATGTTCGAGGCTACTGTAATGTAAATGTGACGTATGACTGCTTTACTTTGTATCGTATGGGCCGTATATCATCAGCATGATGTAAATATTCAGGTCCTTTTGTACTGATTAGAAAAAAAAAAAAAAAAAAAGTCATTTTAGGTAACACCTGCACGATTTGTTTCACTGGGTGTAAAGTCACCCTGGCATCTTGCTTAGATGTACCAATCTCTATTAATAGCTCTTTGACCACACTTTTGTGCGAGCACTACAGCAGGGGGCTAGCCCACTGGTTTAAGTTATATAGCTCCCATAGTCATTTTCACATCACTTTCAAAAATATTTACACCCCTTTTTGACAGGAGTAGAGTGGTCCTAGTTTATCTGGTAATACAATAGCAAGCTAGCTGGGGCAATTATTCACCCCTGTCACCACTGTGTGCAGGGTGAATCACTATATAAACATTAGGAATATGAAGCAGATGGCTGCACAGATCCACAACTAGTAGAAAGAGTAACTGTGAACAACCCTGTCACCTTTCTATGGAATGAACCATTATATACACATTAAGGATATGTGCCAGGTGCAGGTGTAACAATAGGAAATAAAAATGAAATGGTGAGGTCACTAGAAAGGTGTGGTTTTTGATCTCACCGTTTACCATAGGTATACAATACGTAAGAACAATAATGGAATAATTTTGCCAAATATCAAACCATATCAACCCTACAACACACCATACGCACCATCACAAAACAAAATATTTCATGCAGGTTTGAGTTTTCAGACTCTTGTTGCACTTGTATCTCATCATGTTAACACTCAGGCTGTTAGTGTCATAATTGATTGAAATAATATGACTGTAGAGACTTTGAAATAATTTGATCTTTTCTGTGTTTTGCAGAACAAGTTGACTTGCTTGTGACAGACAAGCCCAGGAACTTTATCCTCCACTATGAGAACAGTTTCGAGGCTGGAACCCTGCCATTGGACAAGGACCAACCGTTCACGGTGCATGTAACGGTCAATGCTAGTGGTGAGTAAGGCCCCTATTGAAACAATCAAAAGTCAAAATGAATGTTTTTTAGGTCATTTCTTTACAAGTCATATCAAGTTCAGGACTGTCGCCAGGATTTGTGCCTCCATCCTGGAACGGCAATTTGCTTGTTGAGACACAAAAAAAATTCATCCCATCCATCCCAAAAATCTGAAAATTGATGAAAATGTGTTTTCATAAGCTTAAAATGACAGATTTTGCAAGGAAGATCAACAACATTGGCTCCCAGACAATGAAAGGGACAGGAAAATATTTACAGCACAAGTTGAATATTTTCAATTTGCGGAGTGATATCAACAATTTCATCATCATTGGCCTCCTACAAACATGTTGAAAATCTGAAATTTCTTTCATGCCTTCCTTGCAGTAATGTAATTGATGAACAATTGTGTGTGTCAAAATTTTTCTCCAAAATTATACATGGCTAATTTCAAAATGTCTTCCAGATGGCATTGCAGTTTCTCCCGATGACCTGAGACTGTACATGTACACGGACACGCAACCTCGAGTCGTTGTGCCACATTCCAACCTCCGAGTTACACCCATGTCCAATCCAGGGACATACATGATTGGTGAGTAGCACCTGATGCATAGTCTCTGACATCATTATAGAGGTTGTGCACAGGAGTATCCTCCTTTCTTGTGAAGGGGAAATATGCGGTAAATTCTCTTTCTAATGGTGTACAACAAATTAAAAATACAAAAAAGCCACATTTGGGTAGAACAACACACTTGTACACACTTAGGAAAAAGTTTAAGTCCTTCAAATTTGTCACACTATTTCTCTCTGAAATAGCATAATTCTAAATACAATGACATGTAACATCCATTATCATAATACCGCCACGTTTACGACGATTTCTCTAGTCATACTGATTTGACAAATTGTCAACGCATCATTTTCTCCAGTTACATGTTGTTGTTACAGATTACTTTTGCCACTTCTTCTGTGTATCTTTTTTGTTTCTTTTGTCCTGCTAAAAATGTTATATCGTAAGTGTAACACACCGCGGAATTGCACGGAGAATGGGCGCATGGTTGGGAGAAGTTCCATAACACCGCTAGGAAGAAACATGGCACAATTAACTGCCGCTATGTACTTTTATACAGCCTCTGTTGTTCCTTCCTTTTCTGTTCATAATTACATAAAACATAAACCTGAATGAGCATACAGAAAGTCATGATAAAATGGACGTATACTGTCAAGAACTTTCATTTGATTTTGGTCCGTCACAACTGCTATGACGTAAAACTTTACTGCTAGCGTAGACATAAAATGGCGGGAAAATGGCTGCGTACTTTCAATTTTGCCCATTCAGCTGTAGATCTGGGCTATCGTGCAATGGTTCTTCACACTTTTACACGAGTTGTAGGTCACCAACAGAAATTCAAGATTGCTTTTGAATCATGTTCGTCTTGTGCCGTGAGCACGTGCTCACTATGATCTACAAATCTGGCGATGAACGTGACAGTGTGTTTGTCCCACGATGAGCTCACCTGCCCGAAAAAGATACTGAAAACTTTTGGCCTTGTTGTCTTCGAATGCATTGTTATCGATGCTTTGTAAATGATGTATTGGACACCTAGATGTCTGAAGTATGCATACCTCAGAAATAACTATTATTGCATGACTTGTGTAGATCTCTTTAAATTCCATTATTTTCAATCTGGCGGTATAAGTCTTACTGCCGGTATTATGCCAATGCATGTTAGGCATCTACATCTATTTTGCTTCAAATTGTTATTCTAGTGGAGTGGTTAGGCCAGCAGACTGGGAATTGAGAGGTGATGATTTCGATTCCTGGCATTTCTGTCTAGACTATGTGATTCCTCACTCCATCCTTACTGATGTAATTGATTACCTGCCTTTCGTTGGGGGGGGCTGGGTAAAGTTGCATAGCAAGGAAAGAGAAGTACTGTACAGCAGTAGAAATAGTATCCAGTATTTGATTATACTGCTGCTGGCATTCATGACACAGGAGTAGGCAGCAGTCAGCTAGTCTTCACACCACACTCCCATGCAGCTCTCTCCAGCGGGTTCACCCAAAGAGGATACTATAACAATGATTAATACACAGTGGATTGAAGCACACTGAAACTATTCCCTCAAAAAGATTCTGAGGCCTTACCTTTCTTGATGTTCTCTTGGCTGTAGAGGGAAGCTTTAGAGCCACACTAGAGGACCACATCTCCATGTGTCTGGGGAGGGTCAAGACTCTGGAGGTCATGCTGGATCCTGATGATGTCATCCAGGAAACAGTGGAGACAAACAACATGGCCACCATCTCTGACCTGGAGGTCACAGGATGTGGAAGTAAGTCAAGGTCAAGAGCGGCCACAGGCAGTGTCGTAATCTTTCATCACTGTTCAAAAACATAAAGGGTGCTGGACATCTAAAGCTGAAGTATTTAGTAACATGAACATTTTGCCAGCATAGCAGTTTTGAAATGCTAGACGTTACCATTTAGTTGAATCAGTACTATCAAAATTCCTCTTATTAAATGTCGTTTTCTAGATGTTTCATTCAGCATCAAAACACTATTTGGTCTTACTCAGTACCAAGGACAGTGTAGCAGCTCTCTGTGCCTTTTTCACTACTAAAACCAATATAGTTGTCTTGAAGTCTTGTTCAGTACCACAGACAGTGTAGCAAGTCTTATGCAGCACCAGGAATGGAGTAATGAATGTTATTAGTCTTATTAATTACCAGGGATATGGCAGCAGTTTTTGAAAGACTTATTCAGCACCAAGGACAGCATAGCTGTTTAATGTCTTATTCATTATACTAGGGACAGTGTAGTCGTTCTGAAGTCTTTTTCAGTACCATGAACAGTGCAGCAGCTTTAAAGTCTTGGATTGGGTAGCCATTCTAAAGTCTTGCTCTAAGTCTTCTTATTCAGCACCAAGGACAGGGTAGCAGTAATTGAAGACTAACCCAGTACCAAGGACAGTGGGTTTTATTTAGAGAAAATGTCTACATGGTAACTGCCATCAATCACTTTGTAAAATGATTTTTTTTCCTACAGAGCACATGGATATGTTAATCACCAAGTTCCACATTGGGGATGACAACAGCGTGTTGCATTCCGACGTGTTCAACACCTATATCCTGAATGTGGACATGATTGCAACTCCAGATTTCCGTCCCTTTCACGGAAGATTCCTTCTGAACTTCTACATGTCTAAAGATACTGTCATCAGGTAAGCAGAGCTAATCAGAGATCAATGTACTTTTTTCCATATCAGCACTGTTGCAGGTAATACTGAAAATCATATGCACCAGGCATGTTTTACTAGCACCGTGCAGATTTTAGGAACTATGGATCACATCGAAAATTGCTTAGAGACTGTTGCAGATACATGTATTTCTTTTGCACTTCATAGGCGATACAGTGAACAGAATTTACATAAAATGCCTGTTGCACCATACATTGAATAGTAAAGATGATGTGAACATCAGAAATGCCAAAACAGCCCAAATTTTTCTTGCATGAACCTGAATATGTGAATAATTTTCTGGGCACTTCTGTGGGGCATATTGCTCCCATTTTCTGAACACTTTGGTAGGGGCTATTGCTCCCATCGTAATTGGTGAAATATTTCCCAAGCAGAAGTATAAAAATTATGTTCTGTGTTGTTCTGTGGCAACATGACTTTATAATACCCACTGCAGACCTTTGTTATTTGGTGTCCTTTTTTATCATCAAAAGAAAGCTGTCTCTTTTTTGCTATGTCAATGAAGATCAGACATCCAGGTGATAAGATACTCAAAATAACAGTTGCTCTAGCAACTGGATAGGTTTTGAAAATAGTCAGACGTTTCAGGTAGCACCCACTTTATTTCTCCTTTTTTCTTTGAGGATTTTATTCTGTACTTATGGTAAGATTGGCAATCACATTGTTGTACGATCGCTACATGTAACTTAGGGAATTTTGGAGGACAACAATGAACGTCTCCTGCAAATTTCAACTGTCATGGTACACAAAATGCTGTTATGGATCCATATCAGTGGTTGGTTCTGTCACAGCCTGCATGCTTGAAAATCCTATGCCATCAAAATTGTACAATAATTGCACAACCAGGGTTATAGCCAGCACCCGTCCTTCCGTCCTTTGAAGGAATTTTGCAGCTGGGGACGGAGGAAATTTTTTTTCCCCATTCCGTCCTCTGTGAGCAAATTTTAACCCTCAAAATGCAGGAAAAAGCATTTCAGAGGGTCTAGATTTCAAAATTTTCCCCCTAGGAATGCTGCACCAAAGCCATTCAAAATCAAGGGGACTGAAAATGATTTCTGGCTGGCTACAAGCCTATGCACAACCTATGTGACCGTGCCCTTACGGATGTTTTTCATGTTACTACCAGCCATGACGACTATGTGGTCGAGAGGAAGGCATTCTCTGTCAAAAACATCAAGGTGGGGAAGAGGAAGTCTGTTTCCATGGGAGAAAGAGACTTCATTGTGGAGCTGAACAAGGACACGATCCCATACTGCTGGACCACGCCCTACATCTTCACCAACTTCACCTTCCTGCAGCCACTGGTAGACTCAGTAGCGGAGAACAATGTGATGTACACACAGATCAGCTTCCACTGTGGAGGTGGGTGTAGAATAGGATCTGATTGTTGGAGGGAATTTCCCGCCACTACACACTACACATGTCGACTCGCATACCGAGTCCCGGTGGACGTGGTACGCTTATGCAAGGGTATTCTGGAAGTAGGACCAACAGAGGCCATATACATTGTATATGACTCAAGAAGCTGTTGATGGATCTGTTTGATGTGTCAATACCAAAATAAAGGACAAAGTTCATCATAGACCCCTTAACGGCTTTCTATGATAATGCAATAGAACAATTTTGATGCTCCATGTTCTGAATACTATGCTTTATGACACTTTTTGAGTGGCATATAGTTTTTTGCTCATAAAGATGTGTTGTAAGTTATGATTCAACACAGATATGCATCTGGATATTATGTTAAATACATTAATTAGCAGTAAACTCGTGTTGTTTTGTGGTTTCTCCAGATCCACAGATCAATGAGTGTCGGCACAATATGGACACCTGCGATGAAACTCGCTCCGTCTGTGTGGACAGGAAGTACAAATTCAGCTGCAACTGCACCAAAGGGTACCAACAGAACATGGAGACAGGCATGTGTGACGGTAAGTTTGGGACAATTCATATTTCAACAATTCAAATATGTTAAGTTTGGTACGTCGATAAAGGGTAGACATCCAAATACGCCAAATAGCAATTACTCATGACAAGCAACTGGATATGATTTTGGAAACAGTCTTACATTTTAGGTAGAATCCACTACCTTTCGTCAGTGACACTGAACGTTTTGTAAATGCTAGATACAATATCATAATAATTATTGTGAAAGAGTAAAAAAATTCCTGGAGTTCATTTTTTGCTTTATATATATTTGTACATTTTTATTGTTTCCTTGAAGTTATTCTATACTTATTTATTATTTCCTCATGATCTCATTTATCTGTTTTGTAGATGTACATATATTTTTTTAATCATTTGTCCTCAATGCCATATCCCGTATGCTTGAATGTGTACTTCCCTGATTCTTAAGAGTAACAAAAAGAGGAGAATTTTTCCAAGCCATGCTGGTGATTTTATTAAAGCTATTTTTCAGAAAAATTATTCCACTGATAGACTACAAATGAAAACATGAATGACTGTGTATTACATTGATTTTAGATGTTGATGAGTGTGAAGACTGGAGGTACTTCTCTAAGTGTAATGAGACCCTGGAGCACATGTGTGTGAACACTCCCGGGTCGTACTACTGTGGCTGTGCTGTAGGGTACATAGAGACGGATGGAGGCTGTGTTGGTAAGACTGAAATTGCACCTCTCTTTAAATGTTGACAAAATTTCTGCCTTTTGAAGTCTTATATCAGTACTAAGGACTGACTTTGACTTTGTACATCATAATCAAGTATTGTGGCAAGAGACAATTTTGCAAACATACTAAGCACCTTTTTCTTGGTAATAACCTTTATCCAGAAAACATTTCTTTTTGAAAATGGGTTATTGAGGTATCTATGCTGAAAGCAATGATTCAGTAATACTGCCAGAGTTGCAAACTTACTTTTTCAGATTGGTGTTAATTGACTCTTAAGGAATATTTCCCAGATAACTAGCCTTACATAGTCTCAAGGTTCTTTCCTTCAGACAGACAGACAGACAGACACACAGACAGATAGACAGTCACACATACATAGTATACATACATACATAGTCCTACTCTTATTGAGTTGTAGCATTAACAAAGTTTCGTTTCCAGTGCGATCTATCACTCATCATTACAGTTACATGTAGGTCCCTATGACATGGTCCAGTTTCTGACTCGATAAACTTTAGGTTACATTGACACACATTGACAAGTATTGCATTTGCGCATTTACAATGGTCAAAAGTGGTCTCATCACCTTTATTTTTTATCTCTTATCATCCCCAGACATAGACGAGTGTACCCTGGGCAGCCATGACTGTCATGAACATGCTGACTGCATCAACACTGAAGGGAGCTTCTACTGCACCTGTAAACCTGGCTTTGTTGGGGATGGACTCACCTGTGAGGATCCCATCACCTGTGCCAACCTCACCTGTCTGAACCATGGGGAGTGTGAGGAGCTGACACCTGGGGCCAGGTGTAACTGTCCAGGGTACTTTGGTGGGGACAGCTGTGAGAAAGGTAGATGTGCCACTATGCTAACTCAGTACAATGTACATGTACCTTCACTTTACTACCTTACCAATGCTTGGTGAAAAGAAATGCTCAGCAATAAGGTTGAAATATATGATCATCCAGCTGCAGAAATATTAGTGTCTTAAACTGTAACTCAGAAATTGATAGCAAAAAGCATGTGAAGAAATTTGCAGAAATTTGCAGAAATTTTATGCACAATGTATTGGCATGATGGTGGTTTTACATTTTGCAGTTTCTACGGTGAGCTTTCCCTGCATGCAAACTCATCACAATTCAAACATATAATTGCTGGGATAATACTATAATTTCTTTTACTGTACAAACAGTATGATTGTTTTAATCATAAATACACTTAAAATGCAGATACACCTACATCAAAGCTACATGTAAGTCAATGCAAACTTAAAATAATTTACTGTATGGAAAAGTTTAAATCCAATTTTACCTTAAAGTTTACCCTGCCAATGTCCGTTCTTGCCTTTGTTCAGTAAATGGAGGCTGGAGTTTCTGGAGTGAATGGAGTAGCTGTTCAGCGGAGTGCGGCCCCGGAAAGCGTTTCCGCACACGCATGTGTGACCGCCCCACTCCAGAACAGGGAGGAGAGTACTGCCTCGGAACTGCCAACCACACCATGACCTGCAAACTTAAGGAATGCAGTCGGCAATGTAAGTCTGGACTTGTTTGTTTGTTTGTATTGCATACCCAGTAAACAGCCTCATGGTGTAACATGCCAGGCTTGTACTGAGTAGGTTTGCACCAAGCTGCATATCCAGATAGATTTAACTGACTTACTAACTAATGTGCTACTAGTTAGTGACTTCAATTTTGCCATGACAGTTATGTTTCTAGGTGCTTGTCTCTCTGTGTGTTTGCTAAATGTGAATAACATAACTGGAGAAGTTGTTGATGGATCTTGATGATATGTTGGTATGGGTTGGCAGAAGGAAGAAACAGTTTAGATTATACAAAATTAATGTAGGCCCCTCTAGAATGCCAGTTGGGTAAACTATACAACTGCCAGAAATCTGATCAGTTTGATAGGTTCGTGCCAGAGGTAAAGCATCTGGTATTGAGTGGAATTTCACAACCACTACCAATACACATTGTACCTTGAAGAACCTAAGTGCAGCATTGACTGGCCTTACTGCTAGGCAGTGATGGGATGAATGCAGTCGTGAATATGACTTAAAGCTTCGGTTTTTCCTCTCATGATCAGCATGGTTCATAAAATGTTAATCCTTACCACCTCCTTACTCCAGCCTTGAATGTTATTCTGAATAACTAAGACCATGTGTAACTATTCTGCCCCATCAGATGAAGACTTCTGCTCCCCTGTGTCTAACCGTTGTGACCAGCGGAGCGGTGCAGGTGTGTGCAGCCGGGAGGGAGCGCTGTATCACTGCTCCTGTAACACTGGGTACCAGGAGGTCAGGGACAGGGACCACCAGTTCCTCAGATGTGATGGTGAGACTTGTGCATCCTGACTTCTTAACCTCAAGTAATGCTTATAGGCTTCTGTGAAGCTACAAAATGTAAATTACAGGGTACATGTACATCCTATGTCAGAAATGATGCAAGGCAGTCGACCAGCTGTGGTGAATTTTCTTCTGCCTTTCTTGGGATCATCTTAAACCCCAAAATCTTAACATGTCTTTTTACTATCCAGCTGGTTATATCCTTAATTAAGACGTGCAATTGTCTACCTTGATATCTTTGATGTGGGATTTTGCCATTCTTCATTACAGCTAGATGAAATATAGCAGAAGGTCTCACTCTTTGAGAGCTGGGATCACAAGAAAGAACAAGCTGGAGGTCTTATGCAGAAAATTTGAACTTGATGATGATGATGATGATGTCTACAGCCTTGATGCATTAAGCTTATAGTATTACTGAAGCTTGAAGATAATTGATGGATTGTTTACTAACGTGACTTTACTGCTGCAGATGTGGATGAGTGTTCCACCATGCTGCAGCCCTGTCCATCAGGCACCACATGTGTCAACACCAGGGGCAGCTACAGCTGCAGGTGTGAACCAGGCTACATGTTGGACACAACCTCCAACATGTGTGTGGGTAAGGGGCAAAAGTCTTATTTTCACTCTTATTCAATACACAATCACACAGTTTGTATAGTACATGGAAGGTAATAAACTCTCCATTACCACACCAAGGAGGTTCAATCAAACCTTCTTGAGCATAATACATCAATTAATTGTTGATTTAACATTTTTGCATGGTTGGTTTTGATTTAGATTTAGCTCCAGAATGGCAAAGCTGCATCAACCATGGGCAGCCTTAAACTGGAACCTAACAGAGAAATAGAGGTGGACAAGCAATGACTTTATGGAAGGCAGTGAAGAGAGGCCTTGAATGGATGGGCTGTTGAGGGGGGTGCTTCAAAGTTCAATGGCTTAAGCAATGTGACAAGAGATACTGTAGTCAAAATCATGATGACTGCCTGACTCTGCTTAACTGAAAAACAAGTTAGCATGATGCATGATGAAATGATGAATTGTGAGTTAACATAGAATACGAAACACTGATCATTTTGATGAATCCGTGATCTCTACAGATGTTGATGAATGCCAGGGACGACATGGCTGTGATGATCATGCCGACTGTGTGAACCTCCCCGGCTCCTACAGATGCCAGTGTCACGTGTGGTTCTGGGACCTGGGGCAGGGCAGGGTCGGAGACTGTGAGGGTATGTTATCAGCTTTGCAGGATATTTACACTCTGGTATAGGGAAGTGTATGTTTGATACTTGACTGGTATCAGTATCATTGGTTATCATTAGTTTTTTGCTTCTAGCAAACATGTACATGTTCATGACATGTACATTTGCCATTATGATAGTATAACATACATTTGAATACAGTACTGTACATCAAAGTACTGCAAATTATTGGTAACTGTCTCTTATTTTGACTTGAGTCAGCTTAATACTTTTGTTTGTCTTGATCGAGAATATTTTTGGTGTATATGTTTGAATGTATTTTTATGGACAGCATTATTCTGAAGACACTGTTGATGTATTGTAATGATACTGTGTATGTGGATAACTTGAGTGATGGCCAGATAATGGACATTTGGTTATGGGTTTAAATGTGGCTTTCTATTGTACTGCAACTGAACTTTTGGGTTTCACATCTCATATCTCACAATATTTTACTCCAGAAATGAGGCTGTTCCAGTACGGCAATGAAGCAGGGGACGTCCAGGTGACAACTGCTACAGGATGGGAGGCAGAGCTAGTTTCCCCTGTCATCCCCATCAATAATGGACTACCCCTGTTTGGAGGGAAAGTGTTTGACCACGTTTACGTAAGTTTAAGAAATGGTGATAATGAATTTCTTTAAAACACTTATTTGCAAAAATTGTTGTATTATACTAACAGCTATAACTGGCCTGGTATGTAAGTTGAAAATAGAAACAAATTAATTGGTATTTTATTTCATTAAAGATGATATCTTGTCCTAAAAGCAAATAGTTCTTGACCTACAAAAAATATGTTTTAATGTCCAGACTTGCAACAATAGGCTAACTTTATACACTGTCAGATCAAAAGCAATACATTTAAATCGCAAAATATTTTTCTCACTATACCCCCTTGTGATGCTTCTGATTTATGATCATTATATCATAAGAATCCCAGTCTTTGCCACTGTAGTTTTTACATGTTGATAAGCTTTGTTCCATCAATTCACTTTTAATTGACTTTCCCACAGGTGACAGAGAATGGGGTGCTTGTGGTCACCACCTTGTCACCAGAGCGTGACCACAACCACAAGCAGACCTTCCGCCACCCCCAGCCCCTCCGGACGCTTGACCCGCAGGACGACGCAGTGGCCGTACTGGCTCCCTTCTGGGCTGATGTCAAGTCTAGAGACTTACCTGCCAGGCCATTCTCTGAAGTAAGTAGTATTAGTATCCATTATTTGATTTTACTGCTACTGGGATCCCTGACACGGGTAGGCAGCAGTCAAATACTCTTCACACTGTGCTTCCATGTGGTTCTGTCCAGTGGGTCCACCCTTGTTAGACCGCACATCTTGATGTCCCTCCTAACACACTCAATCCAAGTTGTAGAAGTAAGGCCATGGTTATTTAAATTCTAATGGTTCTTACAATCACCTCTTCATTTTTTTTCTGTTTTAGAAAAAGACAGTAGCATAAGTCATGCACCATTCAAGATTTGAACCAACCAAATGTGCTTCATAACTCATATTTTTGAACTCCATAAAGTTGCCTTCCTAGTTGTTACAATGACTGTTGTTTTCCATTTCTCAATATACTAAATGTGTATTTTGTTGCCTGGTATGTATACATTATAGCCGCTATGGTGGGTTTTGGGGGTCCATTGTGGCCACATGATTCCTTCAAAAGTTTAACATTATGTTCTGTGTCAAACTTTAGGTAATTTTTTGTCTTTCATTACGACAGCTTATTCGTTTTTTACTTTGTGTACGGTGTGTATACAGGTGTGGTACCATGCTTACAATGACTCCATGGCTGCTGAGAACACCTTCCTCATGGCTCATGCAGCAGTGAAGGAGAACAGTGGAGTAGACTTCATGCCTAAGTACATCCTAGTGGTGACGTGGGACAACATGGTGCCATACTGGGAATCAAATGGAGACCAGGTCAGACTCAAACACATGCTAGCAATGAACATGTGTTGATTTGATGTATATACAAGTGATTGACAATATTGTGAAAAACAGTTCACCATGAATGTATTTCAAATGACTGTATCACCAATACCATGGGTTTGAAAATTGCATTAACAATTTTTTGCGCAGTAAGGCTGGGTACTGGTACAGTTCAGGTCCAGCGGATCAGGTCTCTGTTCGGATCTGACCCTGGACTTGATTATTTGTGAAGACTTGTAAATGGACAAGACTCAAAACAATGGTCCATTCTACTACAAAGGAAACTGTTTGATGGAGTATCAAACTTCCACTGGTGTATTAAAATCCGGTCAACTGATTTTTTTTCCGGGTCTGTTTATCTTTACCGGTCCATCAAGAAAAACAGTTTTGAAACCACTCCTATTGTGCATCTTTTTCCTCAAATGAGTTGAGGAATTAGCAAAGTTTTTCCTAAAATCATCAAGCATTAAAGAATATATCTCTTTCTCCTTTTCTCCATATGCATCTCTATTCTATGTGACCCTTGTTTTCCCACAGAGGAATACATTCCAAGCAGTGCTGATGACCAACGGTGTCCACTCCTATGTGATGTACCTGTACAAGGATGGGGGCATGACATGGCATCCTGCATTCTCCTCTCAGGTGAGACTATTGAGACTGTGTATACATTGTAGACTAGACAACTTTCAAGATGAAATCTGTGAACAAGTGACCACTAGCATATTTCTTGTGTACTGAAACCAGAGGCTACAAATGTATGTTATAGGTATAGTCATCAGAGCCTATGATAGACTTCATGAGCTTTTGCCATTTTCCATAATTAGTGTACTTTGTACATATTTTTTCAATGATTGGCACAAGACTGTGCAATTCCAACGCAGCTGTAAATCAACTCCATTCAGACATAATGTCTGTCAGGTTGATCTGAATTTATCAACTACTGCATGAACCATTTATCACTGAGCAGTCCATATGGCCAGTATTTGAATGTGTTGTAATGCAATCTTTTTGTAGCTCTTAGTAGTACCGAAAACTACCAAACAAGGTGAAGGAAAACTTCATCTCTGTCCTTGGTGCTGAAAAGGAAGATGTCCTGAGTATGGCTTCAAAAAAAGGATATTGTAGTTGAATTCCGCTAACAAAGATTGTTAAAAACATATTCACTACAACTATAGATCAATAAACACTGTGCTATTCTATTCAGTACTTGTGTAAAATTGTACATATAAAGTCTTCTGACTGATACATGTATGTCAGCTGACATTGAATTGACAAATTGATGACAAATACAGTATAGTATTACTTAATGTACTTATGTTACAATTTTAATCTTTATATCCGTGCACAAAATAATACCAACAAGCTTTTGATCAGTCTTCTGATCATCATTAAGTTGAAATGCCCAAAGCCTATATCACACATCCAGACCAGAAGTGTAATGTTAACAATGGGTCAAAGGTGCTTGGAAGTCGGTATCGGCCCACGTCTCAGTTGAGGGAAGGTTGATGTTAATAATGTCCTCCTTGCCCTCAACGAAGTTTGAAATTGTAACATAATGTTGATTACAGTCACAGATGAACTTAAATTCTACACAGCACGAAAACGAATATTTAAGCATACTTTCCGAGATACTTAAATGTAGCCTAAAGGTGTGAAAATATTTCCGCAGAGTTTACGGTATCGTAAAGACCACGGAAACCATGGTTTTACATTTCCGTAACCTTTCCGTATTCGTTAAGGCAGATTAAATACATGTAATATATTTACATCACCTTTAAGCATCCTTATATGTGCCGTATATGAAACAGGTATTGCTTATGTACATAAAACATCTACAGGCTTTGAACCGACCATACGTTCACATACAATCAGTTGACCTTCGCCTTTTTTTTATTTTCGTGGTTCTCTAAGGTGGAAATTACTAATAGGAGATGATATCTTTTCATTGCCCTTCCGTTACAATTGATCTCATTTTACATACTCTTATCAGTATAGGTCTATGGAGACCTCCCCCTTTTATGTATAGGTGCAAAAAAAGATGTCGGAATGGTAGCGTTTATTTTTAAGAAGAGGCATTGCTTTTACCAAATTAAGAGTATTTTCCGCTCAATATACCACATGCGCCGTTCAATAAAGCAGCGGCTTCAAATGAATAGCTCCTGCTGTGTTTGCGTGTTAAGTTTAACCAAGAAAAGAAAATGTCCTCCTGTGTGAAAGCTACATATAAAAGATACAATCTTTCCGATGTCTTTCCGTTACATTTGAGCTGACTTTACATAAAAGGGGGGAGGTTTAAGCAAACCTTCCCCCTTTTATGTATAGGTGGAAAAAAGATGTCGGAAAGGTAGCGTTAATTATTACTTGAAGAAGAGGCATTGCTTTTACCAAATTAAGAGTATTCTCCGCTCAATATACCACATGCTCCGTTCACTAAAGCAGCGGCTTCAAATGAATAGCTCCTGCTGTGTTTGCGTGTTAAGTTTAACCAAGAAAAGCAAATCTCGTCCTGTGTGAAAGCTACATATAAAAGATACAATCTTTCCGATGTCTTTCCGTTACATTTGAGCTGACTTTACATAAAAGGGGGGAGGTTTAAGCAAACCTCCCCCCTTTTATGTATAGGTGGAAAAAAGATGTCGGAAAGGTAGCGTTAATCATTATTTGAAGAAGAGGCATTATTTTCCGCTCAATATACCACATGCGCCCTCACTAACGCAGCGGCTTCGCCTGAATAGCCCCTGCTGTGTTAACGTGTTGAGTTTAACCAAGATAAGCAACATTTTCTCCTGGTTAAAACTTACATATAGCAGATACAATTTTTGGAATGTATAGGTGCAAACGGAAAGGTAGCGTTAATTATCATTCTTAAAAGAGGCATTGCTTTTACCAAATTACGAGTATTTTACGCTCAATATACCACATGCGCCTCTCACTAAAGTAGCGACTTCGCCTGAATAACTCATTCTGTGTTAGCGTGTTTGACGAAACCAGGAAAATCAAAATATCCTCATGGAACATATGGTATCTTTCCAATGTCTTTACGTTACCATTGAGCTCACTTTACACAAAAAGATGCTATGTACAGGTGCAAGAAAGATGTCGGAAAGGTTATAAGCGTTTATTTTTTCCAGTAGTATCGTATGTTACCGATATCGTTCCGTTACCTTTGCCTGTGAGCTTACTTTTCAGAAAACTCTCTGAACTTTCTTTACAGAGGTGGAGATTGATAGTTACAGAAAAAGATGTTGGAGAGGTAGCGTTGAAAGCAAGGAAATTAAATATTTAACCTCCTTGTTGAAAGGAAACAACAGTCGCCGGGAGGACTGTGTACATGCCCCCGAAGATTGGTGGTCATAATTACGACGTGTTCCCGTTCAGGGTAAGAGGAGTAGTACTGGGCGGCCTGTCCAGTATGTCGCTCGCGGGTGGCTGTGCCTTGCAGCTTGGCATCCCGACGACATAGCGTCCTCACTACCCGGTAACGTATCATGGGAATATAGCGGGTTTGCTGTTTATATAATTGTACAAAAAAACTTTCTTATCATCTGGAAGAACATTTATTATCTACAAGCAATAATCACGTTCTCCCAGAAAGGCTGGTATTTTCTAGTGTGGTAACAGTTGTGTTTAGCTTAACCTTGGCTAAACAGCGTACAAAGGGGATGGTGTTTTTCAAATTCAAATTTATTCGCCGTCAACTATGAATAACGAACAACGCGGCATTGAATTTCTAATTAGCAGCTCCCAGAAGAGGCCAGTCATGTGACAGGGCGTTATCCAATGGCAGACAAAAGTGGGTATTTTAAACCTAACGAATATGCCAGAATTTATTCAAGAAACCAGTTTGCAGGGCGTCTGTTTCGGAACAAGTCAAGAAGGAGCCTTGGACCCGTTTCAACACACGGATTATCGGCGTGGCATTGCCGCAGATGGATTCGAACGGAACTACAGGACGGAACGGACATAACCATAGGACACTCAAGGCTTGCCAGAAACGGAGTATGTTGGAGAGTCTTCAACGGGGCACAACTCAGGGTGAATTCAAGACTGTGTCGTCTTGACCAGCATAAGCTGGCGGAGACATGGAGAGCATGGCCTGTTCATCACAAAACAGTACCCGTCTTCGGGAATCTCTGCGGATTTTTCCTAATGTGATGGCCAGATGGAACTATGCTGCTTGAAATGACGTCTTTCCAGGCGTATCGCCCGACACTGGACTCCAAATTGTGGACTTAAATGTAGCGGAGATTCGTGCATGGATATTGTACACTGATTGTTCCCTCGGTCGACCAATCCAAGTCCACAATTAGAATCACAAGATAGTTTAGACGGCGAAGCCATAGATACCGGTGTAGGTATGATTCACACCAAATAAGACAAGCATACCAGATGCAAAAGTTCCAATCTAAGCCACACAAAACACATAAAGCCTACCTAAAGATGCGGAAAGGTTTAAACTTACGCCGCCTTTACTAAAAATAAATGACAACTATAGTCCAAGGAAAGATCACGGAAAGCGTTCGGATAAGTACGTTTCTGCACTTCTTGACGTGCCTTTCAGGGTGTGTAAACGACACATAAACGTGGGGAAATCGTGACGGAAATCGACTGTAAATGTGGTCAAAAGATCACGGAAAGGTCTTAAGAAACGCGTGCTTTCCGCCCGTATAGGTTACGAAAAACTGTCATTAACGACGCCTTTAAGCGTCTAATAGTTGCGGAAAGGCACGTGAAGGAGTGCCGAAACGTACATATAAGTGCATTAAAGGGAATCTTTACGTTCACGGATAGATGTCGTTAAGTTGCGGAAAGGGTACAGAAAGGTCTTAATAAACGCGTGCTTTCCACCCGTATAGGTTACGAAAAACTGTCATTAACGACGCCTTTAAGCGTCTAATAGTTGCGGAAAGGCACGTGAGGAGTGCCGAAACGTACATATAAGTGCCAACGTAAAGGTAACATTAAAGGGGATCTTTACGTTCGCGGATAGATGTCGTTAAGTTGCGGAAAGGGTGCAGAAACGTCGCGTTTATGTTGAGTTTAAGCTTGCTTAAATACCAGATTTCGTGCTGTGCTAATACTTACATGTAACATGTATTATACAGAACCTGTGGGACATGGGAGGTTTCCCTGCTCAGATGGGGTACTCCATCCGCGATGACATGTGCTCGGCAGAAGACCGCAACCTCTGCAAGGTCGAAGACCATAACTCTGGCCGCTTCTCCATCGTAAGCTCTGATCCAAACGTGTATCGAGTTGACCAGAAGTACGGATCAGACTTGGACAGGTATTTCAAGAATTTAGATACTAGTCTTGCAATGATTCATTTCATTCCACACCTACACTTTACTGTCAATCTAAGGCCGATATTTTTCCATGTATTTTACCTAGTAAAGTTCTTAATTAACTTGAATGTGCAATTTACTACTACGATCAGGTTCTGTTTTACAAAACTTTGTAGTCATTGGCCAGTTTATTTTATGATCTTTGTGTTACCACTATGACGCAAATCAAGTCAATGATGATAATGTTTGTAAATCAACTCAATGCAGATCATGTTTGCTATGTTTGTTTGATAAAGATTTGACTTTGATTGACAGGCGGCTTGGGAAGAAGGGCCGTTTCCTGTTCAGGCTGGACGACAATGCGGATGAGTTTGAAAGCAACAGAGACAAGTGTGCCTCCTGGTATCATGTGCGTACAAATCTTTCTTGTATGTGTTTTTTGTAAGATGCATGTACATCTAGATCTGTTCAATGGTTTGCAGTCATCTGCCTACTGTTAAGTGTGGCATTTGGTGAACAATGCTTAGCTTCAATGATTCTATCTTCAATCAACTCCAAGAAGTCCTATTTGCTTCAAAATTCTATTTGACAAATACTGAACTTCATGAACATGATATGATCAACCATTGACAAAAACATTTCAAAAAATGATACGTTTTGAGGAGTCTTTAATACATGTACTTAGTACACTAAGATCTATTCCAATCCCTCTCACTCATATATAGGAACAACCAGCCCCGAGCTCCTACGCCTCAGACATTGTTGCGAGCTGCCCTCCCACAAAGCGCCAGGTTGCGGCTGATCAGCACGTGTGGACGGCAACCACGCACTGGATGAGGACATATGATTGGTCGTCTATTGCAGGACAGCGTGGTCCCTGGAGAGACTGCTACACCAGACACTTTGAGAACATGCACGGTCAGTGGGGAATCCTACCACCATGTTTACAACTTTATAAGAGTGTAAGAGTAGAGTGAAATCTAAGAGTAGAGTAGAGTCTGAAAGTGGAGTAGAATCTAAGAGTAGAGTAGAGCCTATTAGTAAGAGTAGAGTAGAATCTAAGACTAGAGTAGAGTTTAGAAGTAGAGTCTAAGAGTACAACAGAGACTAAGATACGGTAGTGTAGAACAGAATCTATTGACTTGACTCTGCACCAGTAGACCCACTTACTCTATGAGTGGCTGCACCAGAGTCTAAGAGTAAATTAGAGTTTAAGAGTAGAGTGCAGTCCAAAAGTAGAGTGTAATACTATAAATTATAGTATAAGATTCTTTTCTACTCTTACACTTGACTCTGGTGCAGCCGCTCATAGAGTAAGTGGTTCTACTGGACAGGTGCAGAGTCAAGTCAATTGATTCTGAAATAGTAGAGTAGAGTAGACGTGACTAGAGTATAGGAGTCAGAGAGAAGTAGAGTTGAGTCTAAGAATAAAGTGTTTAACCAGTAACTTGCTGTAACAAACTGTGGAGTTCCAGTTTGATCCACTCTTCTTCTGATTACAGACATGTTTCTGTGGGTTATCCAGTGCTCTGTATTCATAAACCACTGGGTAATTTCCCATGTACTGTATTTATCCAGTCTTGCTTTCAAGGTATGTAGATTTAACCACTTTTCCACAAATTTTCTTTGTCATCCACAGGTGCCAACATTGAGTGTTGCTACGACCAGTCTGAGGCCCTCATTACTGAACCTCACCTGTGGAAGACTGCTGGCTTCTTTCACCGATATCCCAAGGTCAGAAATTTACTGCCAACACCCAGCAAGACATCTTTGACAGCAACCCTTTCAATGATTTATAAGCCATTCTTACTTGATT
Source organism: Branchiostoma floridae (assembly GCF_000003815.2). NCBI lineage: Eukaryota > Metazoa > Chordata > Leptocardii > Amphioxiformes > Branchiostomatidae > Branchiostoma > Branchiostoma floridae. The sequence continues at coordinate 17,573,461 of NC_049984.1, read as the reverse complement.
TTGTTGAGTTGTGTTCTTGTGCTCCACTCAAATTGTCATGGTGGACAAAGCATGTACATTGTGCATTGTAGACTATTGCAGTGTGTAATGAAGCCTTGTTGTTTTCACAGGACAGAGATTATTATATAGAGAAGGATCTAAAGCCCCTGTACTGGTGCTGTGAGATGTCTCCCAAGCAGTACTGTGATATGTACATGGAGAAGCGACCGATAGCTTCATACAGGAAATATGTTCCCACCGCTACTGGTAAATATGTCTGTATTAATGTCTGAAAAGTGTATTTTTGTGGTGTTGCTTGCCTCACTGTACTTTGATGATTAAGATTTTCATCACAGTTTTTAACATTTGTCTCCAATATTTTATCTAAACTAACATGCTACACAACATTAGACGTGTTCAAACTTAACGCCGCATTGAAAAGAAACTGTGGTCTCAAACTTGACTTGTATCCATGTCTTCACACAGGGAATCTGTTTGGTGACCCCCACCTGAGAACCCTGGATGGGAAGGGCTACTCGTTTGGTGGCTATGGAGAGTACGTGGCACTCCTGACGATGCCTGACGCACCAGAGCAGTTCATCCTGGAAATCCGCACACAGCTCACAGCGAACAAGAAGTCTACCAACATCATGTGAGCCTAAAGATACCAATATGTTACCTTCTTTACCATAGTCTGTTCCAGGCCTACTTCCTGGTGCAATAGGCTGTCCTTTTGTCCAGTGTGTCCAGTTTTGGTTTCCTTTTTTGCAGTTTCTATTGTTTGTAGGTCTTATACTCTAGGATAGACTTCCCTGTTTGCCTTGATTTTCCAGTGCTTCTCCTACCCTCATGATTTTTCATTGAGCATCTCTTGCTATTATCATTCTATTCATTTTACAGAAAATAAGAAGGAAATTGTGCTATCCCAAGGCCATACCAATTTATCTGCTTGATTCTCAGGCTTCCATTGACTAAATTGAATGCACTTCACGCCCACCATTACTATTTATGAAATCTATACCCCCCATGAGGTGCAAGCAATTTGAGTTCTTTTGTTCAAATTTTTCTCAAATTGATCTTCTTAAAGAATAATGTTGTTGGCACAGGTCGAAACGATGTGTCAAATTTTATCCATTTTATGAGTAGTTTGGCAATCAAATCAGTGTTTTCCGACCCTGGCATGACATAAATAGGTGACAGTGTATTCCAAATTGTCCTCAGTCTCAGCCTTCCTGGGGGTTGGGTGATCTGACCCGTGGTCGGGCTGGTACCTTGAGTGATACCGGAATACACAACGTGTTGTATTCTATATCTATAATATTTCTACACCGAGAGCTAAATTGACCTGCAGTGGCCTAACCTTGTTGACCTCTCCAGTGCCCTTGCTGTCCGTCAGGGTAACGACACCAACCCTGCAGTGGAGGTGCACCTGCAGTACAGGGGCAGCCTGGGGGTGACGTGTTTGATTGACAGGGAGGAGGTCAGTCCCAGGGACATCAGCAGGGGCAGGAAGCGAGCTTTCTTTGGTGGCTTCCTGACAAAGTGTAAGTCGTCATTTTTGGAACCCGAGATACCACCTGCATTTGCAGGTTAGTGCAGGTAGAGTGAGAGTTGTGCAGGTATTTGATGTCTACTTGCACCCAACAAACACTATATATTATGTGCTTGGCATTTAAATCTCATTTCTATATACTTGAGTCACCAGACCTAATCTTAGCAGTCCTTGTTTAGGCACTGATGTGCTATGTATATTCATGTATTAGCATACTATATGGATTCTTTTATGCCAATATACCAAATAAACAGTTTCTGTGATCCATGTTTAAAACAATCTCTTTTTTTATTTGAATGAAAAGAAAGGAAATGGATGGTGTAGGTAAAATTCGTCTGAGGCATATAATAGCTCACATAGTTAGCAAGTAAATAACTTTCTAATATCTTTAGCAATCTAAAGTCATATTTAGTATTACAATTTCAAAACCAGGCTGCTAACACATGTTGTACTTTATCTTCCATTAGCTGGTGACCAGTATGTGTATGTCTTCTCCTCTGGGGTCTATATCGCAGCAGAAGAAGCCAACAACATGCTGCACATATCTGTTGGCCTGCCCTCGACCATGAAGGGAAAGGTAAGCATCTGTTCAATGTAGTAACCACTTAAGCAGTCCAAGCTACATGGTCTACTCTGTCGGTGCTTGTGTTGTAAGGTCATCTGTCTTTGATTTGATGTTCGATGTACTCTTTTTTTAGCACTCACAGAAAAGTGCTGCAAATTGGTCAACACTATGTAAAATACGTCAAGGAAAAGTCCATCTCTGTCCTTGGTGCTGAAAGAATGAATGCAATGTATCTCGCTTCACAGCAAGACTAGTTGAATCATCTACAATAAGTTACTAAGGATCAGGCAGACAGAACCAATGCTCACTAACATTGATCTAGTCTATTCATTCATTATGTGTGTATGTGTGTAAAATGTCTTCTGCCTTATTGTCACTATTTCGTGAACAATATGCAAACATTGCTTGTTTCCTACATATATGACTGATATTTTAGATATTATTTCAAGTTAAAAATATATCAATATAATCACATTTTCTTACAGTTGGATTGAACTTTACTCAATTGAACAAGTTAGAAAATATTTTAGCCATGCAAGGAAATTATTTTTATGATCATTGATTAATCAGCTCTCATTAAAGATGACAATAAAGGATAAATGAAATGTATATTTGTTTTCAGTATCTTACATTACAAGTCAAGAATTACATCAATCAATCAATCAATCGTTCAAGAATTACATACCTGTCAGAATCTTTAACAATTTTGCATTGTGCATTAAAAGCAGACATTCAAAAGCAATGTCTGTAACTTTCAAAGTAAAGCTTTCCTACAAACAAAGATTGATAAGATTGTGTTGATTTTCCCCACTGTGTAGGTTGAGGGCCTCCTTGGTAACTATGACAGTGACTGGAACAATGACTTTAAGCTGTCATCAGGGTACTACCTCACAACCTCCTCCTGGACCAGTCGTCTGGTGGAGCTGGGTAACAGTGACCCCACCTGGGCACAGATGCTCTACGAGTTTGGCCAGTCCTGTGAGTTTTTAAAATACAATATGTTTCAAGGCTACTTACTACAAGTACAGTTTGTATCATGATTTGATGCATAGCTTGTGTAAATGCATGTTTGTATGTGCAAGCTAGTCAGGTAAAATTGGAGATGTTCAGTTATTTCTGCCTGTGCCAAACCTGCACTGACCCATTTTGAGAACCAACCTTCACCATACTAGGGTGAAAAAAAGTAGCCCCCCAAAGGTGCATGGCATTTTTCAAACAAGTCATGTACAATATAGTAACATCCTTCAATACAGCACATAAGGAGGTTCAAAACCGGACTGTTAGCCTAAAGAATATTTTCGAAATGTTGCTTTTTGATATTCCGAAAGGCTGTGAAAATTTTCAAATTGTTCCCTTATGATATTCTGAAAGGCTGTGAAAATGAGAGACAGTTTAGAAGTGTGTTGCAGGTAATTTTGAATGTAAGCTGTGCCTGCTTAGACAAAAAATAGAAATGACCATGATTTTCATCACACCCCTCCCCAGGGTCCCTTGAGTTGGTGAGCAGGAAGTACGACTTTAACCTGTACGACCTGTCCCTGTTCTCCTCCTACCCCTCACCCGAGGGCTCCGACCTCACCTACACCCCTGCCACCTACGGAGATCCCACCTACCAGCCAGTCTTCAGGACTCAGTGAGTAAAACTTTTGTTGTCTATCTACATTTCATGTACATGTACATTGTACTGATATTACACTAACTAGACTTCTAAGCATTGTTAGGATTTTAGGTACAGTTATCAAATACAAAAAGGAAAGTAATATGCAACATGACTGTTCTTGGTATCCATCCCTCCATCCATCCTTCCGTAAACACACTCATCCATCCATCCATCAGTCCCTCAGCTTATCAGCTCTTCTTGTGACTGTCATAGTAAGTTTATTTACTCCATGCTACAATTACATTAAATGAATCCTTAACCTAACTTAGGCGATAATTCAAAGCATCTACTAACCATTACAGAACCAAAGACACATTGTGATACATGAAGTGTTCTTTTTCTGATAAATAGTTTTGAGACAGCTGAAGAGGAGGCAGCAGCAGTGGAAGCCTGTACAGCCATGAGTGGCAGGGTCGATGAGTTCTGTCTGTACGACATGTCAGTCACGGGCAGCAGAGAGATCGGCATGAAGACCATGCAGACACTGCAGAATATCCTGGAACAGGAGGCCTTCCTTGGTACGTGTACTTACATATACTAGCCTGAATGAGTGAGTGCTTAGGCCAGGGACTGGCCCTGTGCTCATTTCTGTCAAGCATCTCCACAGTCTTAAGACTCAGTCCAGTGTCTTTGGTGATGTGGTCCTTCCATCACTTAGGAGTTCTACAACGTACCTTGTCTATATACTAGTCTTTAGAGCAGTCCAATAAAGATTTTGCATGACCATTGAAAAGGAACAAAAACCTGTCACTGGTACTAGTATTTTTATATGATACATTTGACTTTAGCTTGAAAGAATGTTTGTAGAATGCATTCTATAACAGAATTGAACAGTAATTCTTTACACAAAGAAAAGATGGGACTTACCCAAATTTTTAACTGATAAGGCATCCCTTGACAAAGGCTAATGCCATTCAGTCAAAAATTTAGGTAAGTCCCAATTTTCCTCTGCTTTGGAAATTACAATAGAATCCTTCTTTGACCTGAGCAGATCTGGGTAATTTCTATCAAATCATGTGCATCATTTCTCCCACATCAGGAAATATGGTGCCTTTCTTTACCGTACCTGATGTCATGGAGGTCACTGTTGGGTCCAACTACACGTTCTTACTGATGGCTACTGAGAAGAATGCATCCGAGTATGTGACCCTTGACCTGCAGGGTCCAGGCACTCTGAACAACAACTCCCTCTACCATGCTGATACCAACACGTACCTGAGAACCTATGGATGGACACCTAACGACACCAGCCCGGTCACAGTCAAGTTCCAAGGTAAGATAGAGAGCGAACAAGCAAATAAACTTTCACCTCCCTAAGAATCAATAGCTCTTCTGCCAACCTTCCTCAGATACCTTATAATTATCTTATTACAACACTATTGCCTTGAGGAATATAGAATATTAGGACTTCCAAGTTGCTTGCAGGTAGATATCCCTTTTTGCTGTTTTGCATTAAGAACTTTGTTAACCATTAACTTAACAATCTGATAACACCACTCATGGATAAAACATCAGTTACCTAGCTAATTATGAAATTTTATAATGAAACTTTAAACTTTTTTCTGACACAATGAGCTTACATGTACATGTATCCCCATTTTAGTGCTATTCTATTTGTGTAAAAGGATTGAAGAATTTTCACATGAATGTACATGTATGTTGTATGAACACCGTAAAAAGATAGAGTCATATTTTTTCTGTTTATTCAGCAACTGACAGCCAGGGTTTCATCACTGCTTACACCCCATTGGTCAAGCTGTGCCAGTGCGAGAATGGTGGCACATGCAACTTTGAGGGCAGCACCCAGACAGATGGGACTTTTGTCCAGGCTATCTGTCACTGTACAGACCAGTACAGGGGGGACTACTGTGAGAAGGAGGTGGACCCTTGCTCCTACCATCCCTGTTTCCCAGGTAAGGACCGGATCAGAGCTACTCTGGTTTTCCATACATTTTCTAAATTGCCTTTTTTGCAAAGAAATACACTGTTATAGACCATGTAACAACAAATGTAATAGTCTAGATACTTAGAATATTGTTATTAATTAGTATCCTGTCCATGTCAAATCCCATTTGTATTGTTGCTGTCATCATGGTTAGCCTCTGGCTAGTTGGTCAGCCCTGGCTATGCACGTTGAACAGCCAAACCAATGAATGTTATTAAGATATGACTATGAGTTTGGAGACCTCATATTCCCATGATCTATTTAGAGCTTTAATGTAAATTTATTTCATCATTTTAAAGTTTCGCTGACTAAAAATATAGAGGTGATATATAGATATTGTTGTAGATGTGCTCTTTTGTGAAGTGATCAGAGGAGCAAACTGGAACTAGATAAGATAAATACCAGGCTAGGCTATTTGTGTCACACACAGAAAACTGCTGCAAAACAGTCAACACTAAATACTGCTTATCCTGGAAGATTTTGTCTCATCTGTCCTTGGTGCTGAATGAATGGGCGTGGTGATTCTGGCTTTGTAATTTTTTCACTCAGCATGTGAATGTTATTGTATTTAATTTGGTTGTTCTACAGGTGTTGAATGTACAAATAACACCCTGCTACAAAAGGGCTACAAGTGTGGCAGCTGCCCACCTGGACTAGTAGGGAATGGAGAAACCTGTGAAGGTACTCATCAATTCTCTAAACATCCTCATTTCTTTGGAGTTGATTTGTTTAATGTTAGATTTGTTAAATTTACCAATTTACAAACACGAATTCAATCCTATAAACTCTAGAGTCCTCATCTGAGACATGAATAAATACGAATAAAACTATTATATTAGCTATCGTTAATGCATCATTATATATCACCTGATATTACAGTGTTGTAAGTCAACTAAGAATATACATAAATACTGCTTGATCTAAGCCTTTGCTAAATGCTCTATCAGCTCTACAATACAAGGAACCTCAGATTATAAGAAAATTTTTTACCTTGTCCCCTTTGTCAGATGTTAGCGAGTGTGAGACAGGTGCACACAACTGCAGCCAGATGTGCAGGAACACCGCAGGTGGCTTCACCTGCCACTGCTATACAGGCTTCCAGCTGGATGAAGACAACACCTGCATTGGTAGGCTCACAGAACTTACCTTTTTTTCTATAACTATGCTATGGTGAATATAGGCAATGAAGGTTTGACAGCGCCAATGACTAGATAGAGTCGATTCCACATTACCAAGAGGGTCTTTCTTGCCTTTTGTTCCAACATTTTGAAAATCTTTATAACATTCTAAATGTGATAAGTAACTCTTTAGAACTATTTATAACATCTGTGTGATGTCCTAAATATTTTCTATAGTGTTCATAAATGTTAGAAACATTTCTAACATCAAATCCATTATTTCTGTTAGTTTCTAAACTGTTCCAACATAGATTCATCATTTGTGATCACATGTGATCATATGTTCGAACAGTGAAACAAAATGATGAAACTGGGTCAGTGGGCTGGGAAGAGGGCAATTCACATATCCCTGCCAAGTACAGGAAATTGTGTCTGTCTGACAGCTTTTCACAAAAGAGCCACTAGTGTCTACTAAAGAAAATCTAAAGATAGAAGACCCAAACAAAAGGCCCATCTTAGCAGCTTTGTTTATTGGGGTAATAAAAGTTTTTATGGAGAAAAAAAATGACGCAAAGTGTTGGAACATATGATCACATGTTCCAACAATAACAAAAACACATAGATGTTTCTAACTTGTTCTAAATAAAGAGATATTTGGACCATTAATTTACCAATGTTTCCAACATATATAGATAGGTTCAAACATGTTCAAACTTTCATTTTCAATTGTTTGAACAATTTAGAACTTCAGTGACTGAAATATTCTTTTGCTTAGAATAGTTCAAACTTATTACAAATATTATTTCAAAACCCTCTCGGTGACTCGGAATCGACTCTAGGTTATTAAGCTGTATTGTACACAAAATCAGTGGCCAATCAATGACTTGCAGTTGGCAATTAAGTCTTATTGTGAACTGATTATGGGAAGAGGGTAGCAACAGATTTTTCAGTACAATATCAACCTGAGTCAATAAAGTACTGAAATCAAAAATGATTGTTTTTAGCAATATAGGATCACAATCAATCACTAGTCTTGACTTTTCTATCCCTTTTTGTGTAATTTCATATCCACCATGCAATGCCTTGGATCTTTGGACAGCTAAAGATCAATGCATAGTGCTGTAGTATGTTGCAACATATCAATAGAACAATAACTGTTTTTACTTCCCTGAGAAGTCAGAACAACAAAAACTAGAAAAGTGACTGTATGCATGTATGTACTACTTGAAGTTTGTGTTCTTCCTGCAGATGTTGATGAGTGTAGCTTCCACAACAAGTGGGGTAACGACTGTGACCAGGTGTACGGCGTGTGTACGAACACACCTGGGGGATACACCTGCAGCTGTCAGGATGGCTTCATCATGGAACAGGACAGGTCCAACAGGTGTTCTGGTAAGAAAACTAATTTGAAAGTTTTAGATCTTGTGCTAGAGTTACATTTTCACACCAGGGCCTGACTGGGCTGTTTGGAGGAAAAAGAAATGTACATAAACTATAGATGCTCATAACTTTTTTTTTACCTTCAGCATGTCTTGTATATCATACTTTTTGTTACGGTAAACTATTTGGAATTGTGACCCTAGCGGTCATAAGAAATGCAGACTGTGTTGTTAGCAAAGAGGTCTTTGCAAATCTTCAAAGTTAAGGTGTAGGGCAGTCATTGTGACAATAGAAACAACATTTCTGTAGATAAACATACATTCATAAAGCATCCAAAGCAGGGTTGGACAAGTTTTCTAAAATTCACTTGTCCTATCGGGCAAGCACATAAAAAATTTACTTGCCCGAGCCAATTTTTCACTTGCCCAAAATTCAAATGTCACTGTTACAACTAATACAAGTATATTCATTTTCACTTCCAGAAATGGAATTCTCTGTTGACCATTGCTTGACAGTAAAATTTATCAAAATTGCACTCAATCAATGAAAAAATCTTGCTTGCCCAATCGGGCAAGTGGTGTAGGTCATGCACATGCCCAAACAGCACTTTCACTTGCCCGGGACAATAGGGCTAGTGTACTTGTCCAACCCTGCGAAGGTAAAGAATTTATATAAAGAATTACTGTCATTTGAATTCCATTAGCGTATGTTTAACTGAGAAGTAAATGTACATGTAAGATGTCCTTTTGTTTTGTGTAAGACATCAATGAGTGCCTGGACAATAATGGTGGGTGTGAGCGGTCCTGCACCAACACTCCTGGCAGCCACCAGTGCTCCTGTGGAGACGGATACAGGCTGAGGCCAGACAATGCAACATGTGTAGGTGAGTGGTCTTGAGTTTTCATTCATTGAACATCAGTGTCTTATTCCCTGCTATATGTATACCCATCAAGGAGTAGAGAATGAGATTTGCAAGGCACTGCTACAGGAACAATATAAGCCAGCGAGTGAGATGCTACTTTAAAGGCTAAGACAATGTTGTCCAACCTTGTTGTATACTTACTGACTGACGACTGACTGATTATCCATTTATCAAATTTGATAAATTGCCAGGAATTTCAGGGTAGAAGATGTAAACTTTAAAACAAACATCATGGAAGACAGAAACATCTGGAGACAAAGAGAGGACTTAGCCAAGCTAGTCACCAGTCCTGGATTAATGATTATCATGATCTTATCTCTTTATATTGTTCCTTTAGCATAAAATGGTCTACATGTTTGTGTGTTTTGTTTACAGATTATGACAAATGCGAGTATCTCAACACCTGCACACAACGCTGCATCAACCAGGTTGGATACTACACCTGTGCATGTGATGCAGGCTTCCACCTGCACACTGACGGCAAGACATGCTTGCGTAAGTCCCATCAAAACTGTTTGATCTTTTTATCTATTCATTGCAATTTATGACATAGTCAAAGGATTGCCATTATATAGGTGGCTACCAGCACCACATTCTAAGGTGTCAAGCAAGAGACCAGACTGTTAGGTTTTGAACCACTCACACCAGGATGGACCCTTACTCTTATGAACAGGGTGCATGTAGATTTGTTGCATACAATTGAGTGGACCCAATGTCATGCTCAGCACTACCTTTAGAATCAGGATGTCTTTCGATGGATACCATTGCCTAGAAGTCGTGGTACTACCAGCCTACTTCAACTATACAAGCCTAGGATATCTGACTCTGTGTATTCTATATTTCAGCTGATGTTCCCTGTACTGAAGAGAACACCTGTAGCCTGGCACCTGCGGGGCTATGTGGGCAGGTTGGAGGGCAGGACAGGTGCAGCTGCACCTCAGGGTACACCCTTCAAGAAAAAGACCAGGCCACCTGCATAGGTAGGTGGAACGATAGCCGCAGCAATTTGAGGAAAGGGCAAGAGTTTTATTTTACTACGCATGTACTGATCTGTGTACTGGCACAGATGTGATACAATGTGTCTGACTCAACATTTGTTCAGTTATCTGTAGACTATTTCCCAACATTCATCGCATACCCCTTAGTATTTGCTAACTACAGTGCATGTAACAAATTTTCTCTGCATCTGCAAGTTTACTGTTATACCTTAGATGTTTTTTACCTTCTCCAGAATGGCAAGGCTATGTTTTGGGTAGCGTTTGTATGTAAGTATGTATGTATGTTTCTGTATAGAAGACCAGCATAACTCAAGAACGCCTGGATGGATTGTATTGATATTTAAAATGTGAGTAGGTCTTGACGAGACCTGAAAACAATTAGATTTTGGGCCCCTTAGCAGCCTGTTACGGTACTGTAGCTGAACTTCCTGGTTTGATATCTTAAGTTCTGAACATGCTGTGGTCATGATTTTTGAGTGGTAGATAACTTGTGGGACCGAGAGTAAATGGTGTAGGTTTGGGCACCCTTGCGGCTTGTCTTGAAAATGCTTTGAGCATTTTCATTTTAAGATTTTTTAAAAACTGTCTCTCCTTAACGTCTCCTTGAACATGTCTATTAACAGCACAGCTGTAAGCAAGCCTTGGTGGGCTCCTGGGCTAACCCAGCCTTGACCCCTGGCTGTGCCTGCATATCAGGAAGGTCACCCAACACTAACATTGGCTATGGTTTTCGACAGTCACAAAGACGTTTTCCTCAGTACAACGCTTGACATCAGTTGGAATTGATAAAAGGGAATTTCCAACTGTTAAAAGCACAATGTATGTCGCTTACTTTTTGGCTAGGCACTCTTTTAGTATTACATGAGTGAGACCGTAGAGACTTAGAGACCCGAATAAAGACACTATCCATAACAAACCTTGATTATTTGGCGAAGGTATGTGTTTTGTGGAACTCTAGTTAGAAATGAATCATGCAAATTAGAGGAAGGGAGTGTGTGGAGTACTGGAGCAGGAAAGTGTAGTGATGACACGAAGAAGAGGAAGAAGATATAATGAAATGCTAATTATGTTAATCAGGTGCTTCTTTACATAATTGATGAAGAAAGTTTACAACTGCCCTGCATTTCAGGGTAAGACCTGATTTCGGGGAAGCTAGCTAAACTTAATGTGTAGATCACACACGTACACAAGAAACGGCGTTACAGCTGTAGGTTAAGTAAACATATCATTTAAACATATCAATCAGGTTGTGAAAATGTCCTTGCACAGCTCTGTTTAAGCCAACTTTTTTTCTTTTCTGTCCATTTCCTTTTCCTCTTGAACAAGTGTTGTTGCAATTATGTCTGAGGAAGTCACTTCAGGAAATATTGTTTGTAATGAGGAAAGTCATTTTGGGCAGCACCTACGCATGGGCAGAAATTGTTTCATTGAGTTTAAAGCCACCTTGTTTAGATGTATCAATCTCTATAGTTCTTGGGCCACACTTTTGTGCAAGCACTACAGCAGGGGGCTAGTGCGCTGGTAGTGTTGAGTGTTAAATCCAGTACTCCTTCCCATAATTGCAGAGTGCTCAGCAGAAAAAGTACAATGTTCCATTTTCAAAGTCTTTGGTATGACCCGGCCACACTGGGTATTGAAGCTGCGACCTCCTAGATACAAAAGGAGCACTTTACCACTGAATATGCGTTAAGTTTGAACGTCATTTCTGTCAGCACCAACGCATGGACGGAAATTTTTTTACTGGGTTTCTCTATGCATCATTTTAATCAAAGCTGGCCTGAATACACATTGTACACCTCACTTTTTAAAAGTGGGGAACAAATTGCCAATGGTTTGTAATTAAAATTATGTTCTTGCAAATTTGTCTGAGAACTTTGCTTTTGATATGAGCAAACGATATTGGTAAAGAGGAAAGGTGTGAAAGTCATTTCAGGCACCACCAATGCATGGACGGAAATTTCTTCATTTCTTCATGCATTTTATTACCGTAACTAAGAGTAGCCTGAATATACAAACTACATCTTCCACTGTTAGAAAATTGAAGCATGATGCCAAATTATTATATTTGTCTCTTTTGAATTGTCCCGAGAAATTTGGAACTAACGTTACATTTTGTATTTCCGTCTTGGTGGAAGCCAAACGTTCCATTTAGTGGCCAATGGGGTGCAAGTCATTGGATCAGAGACGGGGATGCACCCAGATTCTGATAGAGGCGGCATGGTAGACATGTAGTTTGTTTGACTCTTTATTTATTCATGAAGCTCAAATCGGTCTGCTGGCCGCTTTTCATTGAGGTCATGAGGGAGGTAAGGGTCAGATAAAATCTAACAGAGATACAGATTACATCGAGTCTGAATAAATTAACATAGAGCACTACATGTACACGGTGCAAAACATTAGTAGTCTTGATGGTAGGGTCGAAGAGGGAATCACGTGTTTGGACAAAGGAAGTTATGCCTGACGCTAGTCAAAAAAAGTTATGATACATTTCATTATGTCTGTGCTACCAGATATACTCCTCAAGCATGTTAGATACCTCTTTGGTCAAGACATGGTATCTTCTGATCAAGTGTAGTGTATTTTTCTAAACATCAGTTTTTAAGTAACAAAAATACAGTGAAAAGCATTTTGACAGAGGTTCAGTTTCTTCTACAAATGGTGAAAAGCATTCTGAGAGTTCTAGTTTCTTCTACAAATGATGAAAAGCATTCTGACAGAGTTCTAGTTTCTTCCACAATAGTGAAAAGCATTTTGACAGTGTTCTAGCTTCTTCTACAATCATGGTGAAAAGCATTTTGACAGTGTTCTAGTGTCTTCTAACGCATAGATGACAGAGAAAAACCAAGATTTCTTGGCTAACTTACTTACATCATGACCCTCTACCTGTAACCTTACAAACACACCACATAACTCACTGAGGTCAAACCAAATCTACAGGGACTGCATTCATTTGTCAAAATTCATCAAAAGTTGTTTGAATACATGTATCATATTCTGGATTTCTGCTGTTCTTCCTGGTCCAAAGTAATTGATCATGAGTTGCTGCAGCCAGATATTCTTTTGCCATGTAAGTTTGATATTTTGTCTCAAGGGTTTTGTAACATACAGATGATGCATTAAGCCATTTTCCTTTTCAGAAGTCTGGAGTTTCAGGAAATTTAAATTTTTCAGGGTTCTTTAGCAAACGAAACTTTTACTTGGTATCCAGCTGCTGTCCATTGTCCATCAGCTGCTCTCCGTATGGTACTTAAGGTCCATTTGACTGTCCAGTTGCTGGACTGTACAGGTTGTGAGATGTGCTGTCCTTACTCTCGGGCTGTCCATGAGCTGATTTGTACAGGACGTGAGATGTGCTGTCCTTACTCTCGGGCTGTCCACAAGCTGGAATGTACAGGACGTGAGATGTGCTGTCCTTACTCTCGGGCTGTCCATCGGCTTTCTTGTACAGGATGTTGGATGTGCTTTGCTCATTTTCCACTTCTTCCTCCTCACATTTTGGCTCTGTGTCGGAGTAGCCAACTGCGTACAGCTCGACGGTCGGCCTTCCTTCTGTGTCTTCTGCATCTGCATGGTAATACCCCAAATGGCCCCGCGTGAGGCATCGTAGGGGGGATCGTCTTCCTCGTCCGTTCTGGTTAGTTGGTTGGGATCGTCCTGACCTGTGCCCTGCCAGCGCTTGCTGATGAAAAGGAGGGCTGCCGTCCAGGCAGCTGCTAACACAAGGAGGAGGGGCAGAACAGCAGCAACAATCATGGCCAGGGTATAGGTGCTGTCAATGATTGGGCCTCCCCCTAGAATAACCACACAGTGTGTCTCTGTTTTATGCTGAGAGACTGGCACTTCACGGCATCATGTTTGGAACCTGGGGTGGTCACGCCATCATGTTGGGGACTTGGGGTGGTCACGCCGTCATGTTGGGGACTTGGGGTGGTCACGCCGTCATGTTGGGGACTTGTGGTGGTCACGGCATCATGTTGGGGACTTGTGGTGGTCACACCGTCATGTTTTGGACTTGTGGTGGTCACGCCGTCATGTTGTTTGGCGTAGCCGATGCCCTTGTGTGACCTGCTCATGTCGGCCTGGCACACGTCCTGCCTCCGGGTGACGAGGGCGGTACCTCGGAGTTCCTGAGGCGATGCACACGTCAGGAAGTAGCGCTGACTGATGTGCTGCAGGTGTGGCAGGTTGCAGACGAACCACGTCAGGTTCCCGTCACATCGTAGTTTGTTGTAGCTCACGGAAACTTGCAGGTGCTTGTTTTTCCTCAGTTGCAGGATATTGCTGTAGATGGTACTGATGTAGTTGTGGTTAAGGTTTGCAATCATCAAAGCTTTCGGCTGCAGGAGGGCCTCAACAGGCACAGAGGTCAGCAGGTTGTGGGACAGCTGTAGGATGGAGAGGCAAGGCAGGCCACGGAATGCAGACGGTGATATGCTTGAGATGGCATTCTTGTGGAGGTACAAGGATGTCAGACTTTTAAGCCCAAGGAAAGTGTCAGGTTCTGGAGGAAACAAGAAATAATTTGTTCATTCTTCATGACAAAAAGTATCTACATTTTCATTATTAGCAAGCAGAAGCAAGAAGCTGAATCTATTGTACATGTTAGATGTAACAATTTGATAATGTGGAAACTAGTACATATTTATTCATTTATTTATTTATTTATTTGAATAAATAAATAATGTGGAAACGAGTGCATATGTTTGGTTATGGCCGTTCCTTGAATAGGACGTTAGTTGGAGGTCCTGTGTTGGAGGAGAGCCACACCTCGAACTCGTTAAGATTACCAACCAAACTCATCGAAAAGAATAGGGGTCCTTCTCTGTGTGAGTGGTTCAAAACCTACAGTCCTTATAATAGCTGCATGTGGGGCAGTTGCTGTCGTATTGAAGTCACCCGAGTTAATGTCGAATGACAGCCGCTCCAGACCCTCAGACAATCTAGTCTGCCTAATGTTTGCTTCTTGCAATTCAGTCCCTGGCTGCAAAGAGTAGCTGTCTCACCCAATAACAATATGTTTATTGCAAGTTCATACCCGAGAGCTGATTGCAAGTACATTCAAATAACACGTGACATATAATAAAGAAAAGTACAATGGTGCTAAGAACTACATTCTGTGACTATGTGCTACTTAAGTGTACATAATACTAGTTTTGTTGGGTTTGACGTCTTCTTTTTAGGCAGTGGAAGACGAATTTACCCACTTCTACTATACTATGCGGGCTCTTTGATTTTGATAATAGGATTGTCAGGGATAGTTGGAAAGTAAGCGCGTATTTTGGATACCGCTATCAAAAGTAGGTTTCTTATCATAAAATGAACAATTAGAGATAAAATGACTCTCGTCTTCCGCAGCATTTGAGGGGTAATATGTAATATTTACAAATCCTCTCAGACACAGGTAGTTTATATATGTCCCTTTTTCCAGGGCGGGGTTGGGCACTAATTCTAATCTTCACAAAGTTCGATATCTTTCTCTATACAATATTCTGTTTTCATTTTCTGTAAAATCTAAGCTTGCCAGTATCGGCAGACAGATTATGGAAGACAGTTTGAATACATATCTGAAAACCTTGTCCTTAATAGTTTGCATATATGTTGAGTATTATAGTTTCTACAATAGTCGAACCGGCGACCTCTCAGTCACGGGCCAAATACACTACCACTGTGCTACGCGGCCCCACTATCAGCATACAATAGGTATGAGTAACTTGCAGTAATAATGTCTACGACTATTTGTCAGAGATGTACAATGTATGTTGTAATCGGGGAGCATCATTTGCTGGGTGTGTACCGGTGTCTAGTTGTGCAGAATTTTACAATAACAACAACAATGACAACTCACTCAGATTGGAGATGCGGTTGTTAAAGAGGTTAAGAGCAGTCACAGATGACAGACCTCTAAAAGCGCCCGGCTGTATGGTGGAAACGTTTGACCGTTCGATCCACAGGGACTGAAGGCTGGAGATGTTTGGGAAAGACCCTTCCAGAAGGGTAGGAGAGCGGAGATGTCGGATGTAGATTACTCGAGTTCCTTCCTGGAAACCAGTTGGTATGGCATCGATACAATGGTAAAAGCTGTACGTTATTCCTCCATGTCCCACCAAGGTACAGGGGGACCTCTCTCCAAGGCTATAGCTAAATGCTGGACAGTGACAAGCAGACCTCTGTAGTTCGGTTCTACAGCTGTCTGGGCAGCTCTGATCTGCTGCAGACGTGACATGTCGATGTGTGGAGACCAGGAGGAACAAGACGAGCGCCTCGCTTCGCAGCATCCTGGCGATTGATTGAGCTTGGCTGATTTTCTTCCCACATCGTTTCAATTAAGGGTAACCTGAATATACATATTGCACTTAATATTCATTTGTGCGGTGCAATTTCCATCAACTTGACTGTAATAATGTTGTTACAAATTTGTCTGAGGAAGTCACTACTGTTCACTTCAGGAAATTAATATTGTTGGCAATGAGGAAAGTTGGGCAGCTCCTACGCATGGACGATTTATTAGGTTTAAAGTGAAAGTCCCCCGGGGCATCTTGGTTAGATGTACCAAATGTCTATAACACTTGGGCCACACTTTGGTGTGTGCACTTCAGCAGGGGGCTTGTCCGCTGGTCGTGGTGATTGTTAACCCTCTCAGCACGAGAAGCCACTATCGTGGCTTTCCCATAGGACGCGAGAAGCCACGATCGTGGCTTCAGGTTTAATTCCGGCGGGAAATTCAAACTGACTACTGTGAAATGGGAAATTTGGCAGAGTCTGCCAATCAGGATGCTTGTATCTTTGACCAACCAGAAGGGATGTAGCATTTGAGCCCTGTTTCTGAGGCCTCCAGCGTGTGTTTTGGCTTCAGTTTTCTACAGGTTTATTTAGTAAATTTAGCAGAAATGGAGACAATTTGGTGGATAATTTTGTTGGTGGCTTACAGGAGTGATGACAGGGAAATCCTTGAGGGACAGCAAGGCAAACACCCAGCTGTTTTTGTTGAGATCAAATGAGCTGATATCACCGTGTCTAATGAGTTCTACATGCATGCTTCCTTGTTGTTTTTCTTGGGGCATGAGGAGGACCAGGTCAGGTCAGAAAGGTCACTGGTCTCAATTGACATTTTAGATACTCTGATACCTGTTTCTCTACCCAAGTCATAAGTAATAGGATTTATTTGACTCCCTGATGTGTGGAGAACATCCAGAAAAATAATTTGCCATTTAGCACAAGGCATATTCATTATTTTAATAGTACAACTACAGGTGTGGGGAGGGGGGCACAACTGTTTATTGGGGTGAATATTTGTTTATCAACACTGAACTTATTTGAAATCATGCTTTGATTTTTAGTTTTTGGTCATTCTAACAGCATACCAGCATTGTGTATGTATAATTGAGTATTTCTACATAGTTTTATGATAAATGACACAAAAAACTCAGTCCCTAGCCAAATGTTTTCTTTTGTGAAGCTTTTTTTGGGAGTGTTGCAAATGTGTTTTTGAGTGGTTTCCATGACAATTGCTGTCCTCAGATTGATGGTATGATATTTATTTTGCTTGTTTTGGAAAGGCCATTCTGTGAGCTTTCCAGCAATATATAGTTTTCCTAGTCTACTCCTTACATAACAGCTGTAATAATAATACACAAAAAGTACTAATTGACACCTGTATAGACTGAAATTATATGTCGTATATGGTATACAGGAAAAAATTTTATGACTTGTTGAGAGGGTTAAGCTTCTCTACTCTTTCTCATGTCTTTGGTATGACCCGGTCACACTGGGTATTGAATCTGCGACCTCCTGGATACAAAGCCAGCACTTTACCACCGAATATGCATCAAGTCATTCAGTCAGCACCAACGCATGGACGGAAATTGCTTTACTGGGTTTCTCTATGCATCATTTTAATCAAGGGTAGCCTGAATACACATTGTACACCTAACTTGTTAAAAGTGGGGAACAACTTGCCAACATTTTGTAATCATTACCCCTTTTCACCTTTGCCAACATGGTTATGTTTTCAGTTGTGCCATGGTGCAGCAGCTATATATGGTGTGGGTCTGTATTCTGTCAAGAGCATAACTTGAGAAGGTGTGAACTTGGGACCTGTTGTGGAAAGGAAGGTCAAGTTCAAAAATTGTTTCCCTACCGTTTTCTATGGTACTGCAGCGACTGTGTATGTATGTGTGTTTGTGGGCAACACTACCCGAGGGATGGATAAGATGGAACTTCCAACCGCTGAACACACATTCATGCAGTCATTTTCTTTTGGAATAGGTACTCTTTAGAAATACATTAATGAAACCTTAAAGTCTTAAATAAAGGCTTGATTATTTGGCGAAGGTATGTGTTCGTGGAACTCTAGTTTGGGAATGAAATTTTGTTGGTTTGCTCTTTCTGCATGTGCAAGTTTATTTTTATGCCATAGATGATTTTGAGGAAGAAGATTTTTTTCTGTTGCCTTCAGACATTGATGAGTGTGAAGAGGTGGATGGTGTGACCTTGAACCAGTGTGATGACCTTGCGGCATGTGTGAACACCCTGGGCAACTACAGGTGTCACTGCAGGGGTGGATACAGCATCACTGAGGATGGACGGACCTGTGAGGGTAAGGAAACAGTTTCAGTAGATAAACATTAGCTACTAAGAGCTATACAGTCAGGCCTTTCATTGACGTCATACTAATTATAATTTGAATCCTGTTGGCGGGGAATTGAATTTAGCAGAAGCATCTTCGTGTTGTTAACAGACGTACGCTGTAATCCAACATGGCGCAGATTATGTCAAATTAAAAGCCTTATATATGTATATAATAACATTCCCAGAAGGAATGAAATATCTTAAGGCTAATGTTACATTTTCCAAAATGGAGCCTGGCCAGGCTGTTTGTGGAAAACGAAGAATGATAAATTTAAAGTATTACGTAAAAATATACTCAAATAATGCCCACGACTATGCTCTTTACGTCTCATGTAGTTTGTTGACTTTTATATCATACTTTTTGTTCCCAAAATCTGCTGGGCTGGGCCCTGGTTTGGAAATGTGACATAGGCCTAAGCAGTATTTACATGTGTTTGAGGTGTTATCACCAACTTGAAGGTATATCAGATGACTTACATCTCTATGTAATTACAAAAAAATGACGAGTCACAGTGCTTCTAATTTGTTTCCACAGATGTAGACGAGTGTGCTGTAGACAATGGGAGCTGTGAGCAGGAGTGCCACAACACCATTGGCTCGTACTGGTGCTCCTGTCGTCGTGGTTACGAGATTGGGCCTGATGGATATTCCTGCATAGGTAAGAGAGAGAGTATACAGTCAAAACTCTTCTCAAGTTAGCATGTCTGCATACAGTGCGTCTGCTCTGTGGTTCCTTAGACAAAACTATAGACAAAACTGAAATTCAACTACATGCCTTGGTAATTTTTTTTCGGTAAACTAGATGGGAAGACCTAAGTATGTAGATTTGTCTCAGTCTGTCTTACCCCAGCACTTTCATCTACATTTCACGAATTTGCACTATAATGTTACTTTTATCTTGTGCAAAATAAGAACTACAATTACAAATAGATTTTGTGCATTGAGTGCATTGACCTAGTAGCATGACAAATCCTGTTGCCAATGGTATAGACCACCTGTCTAATGTGACCATGTTCCCTTGAGTGGTCAATAATTTAATAATCTTCTTCAAGATTGAGTGCACTGAAAAAGAAGATATAGACAGGTTTTACCATCGTTGCCTCTTTGTGAGTGTTAACTGTTTTGCTGTGTACAAGTCACCCCAGTATGCAGTGTTTAAACAACCTGATGAAACTACTCACACAGCAATAAACATCACTGATATCCTTACCATTCAGACAAGAATGAGTGTGTACTGCCTGAAGACAACACCTGTTCCCGCCGGGCTGAGTGTATCAACACCGTGGGCGGGTACACCTGCAGGTGTCTGCCGGGGTACGAAGGGGACGGACTCGTCTGTGCAGGTAGGAAGTGCCACTCACGGAGTGCCACTTGTGTTGTAATTGTATCATCTGTCAACTTTTATTCCTGTTTAGATATCATGTTCAGGGCTCGAAATACTTTTTTCTGCATACCTGCACTGGTGCAGGTAACATTCAAAATTACATGCACCAGACAAATTTTACTTGCACCACTCTGAGTTTGGCAAGTATGGATTGTACTAGAATTGTTCAGGAACCATTGCTATTTTCTTTTCTTTATACTTTATAGGTGGTAACAGTGCAGTTAATAGCAATCCACATACACCTGCATCATAAGACATTTAACGTAAAAAAAAACAGTACATGGACCAGTGCAGGTTACAATTAGCTGCAGGTAGACACCAGAAATAGCTGCACAGCTGCAATTCTACCTGCACTAAGTTGCTTATGCAGGTGGTATTTTGAGCCCTGATGTTGTTTATCATTTTTACTAAAAAGTGTTCTACTTGTCAAGAGTAAGTCTTAGAGCATATCTTAATTGTCTTGATTTCAACTGATGATTATTTTGTTTTGCCTACAATTTATCATAGACCGTACACCATTTCAGCCATAATAGCTGTTACTGTATGGTCATGGCTATAATCAAACCAATCACTTATTCAAGTTTATTTTCCTCATTAATTTGGGTGCAATATAGCATAAAGAAATGGTTGCTCAAGTCAAAGAAGGCTAATACAAAGAGATGATCTTGATGAACAAAAAAATATATATTTCACTGTAAACTTTACAATGAATTTGATTTTTTTCTGTTCTTTCAGACTTTTAACCTGGCATGAACGATCTATAGTAGACAAGAGCATCATCATGTTCTCATTTACACAGTGTGTAAATCTCCAAATACTGCAATGTGTGGTCAATGAGTAAAACAAGCAAATTTTTTTTACAGATGTGGACGAGTGTGCCATTGGAAATGGTGGCTGTGCAGGCACCTGCGAGAACACCATGGGCAGCCTGAGGTGCCACTGCCGACAGGGCATGAAACTTGGGGCCAACGGACGGGACTGTATTGGTCAGTGCTTCATTATCTGACACCTAATAATCATGAAATATCGGATGGACAATTTGTCTTTCATCATCATCATATGCATGTTCTCTACATGATTATAGCAGGATACCCTGAGTTGGGCTGTCGGGGCCCTCACTGTTCTTCATTGACTGATGTAAGCTGCTAGTGGTTATAGCTCCTGTTGTCCTATTGTATGTAAATTTTTGTTAAATGTTTAAACCTTTGACAACTAGCCTTACAGGATTAGAAGTTTATCAAAATAAGAGATGTAATCATCCAATCTCCTGAAAGACTTGCTCCTTTGTCCTTCTCCATGTTATCACTTGGCCACATCCCTTATGTCATCAGAATACAATTTTATGGTTATAACTTATAGATATGATGTACATGTTTGTACTTCTTTTTTCCACGAACAGTACCAGAGTGGAATGCCCTACCTATTGCAGTCGTGACGGCTCCCAGTGTTGGGTCCTTCTGCGCCAGGCTGGGAGCATGGCTACCTTAGGCATGATCTAGACACAGTTTTTCCCGATATCTGCGAGCCAACAACCTCTCGCCGACAGCTTTTTTTCAGCATCTAGATGGAACTGCAATATCGCCATGAAGATATTGGCAAAATTTGGTCTGGAGCATTCGCCCGATAGCTTAGCAGGGGTCCCCAATGGCTTAGCAGGGGTCCCCGACAACTTCCGCGTGCGTGTAGATGCGTCCCGACTTTGGGGGGCTCATTAGCATATAATGCGGGCTCATTAGGCTATATGACTCCAAGCGCCATGGGTGTCCCGCAGCCAACGTTCCAGATCCCTCCCGACATATCCACAGATATCGGTAAAAACTGTGTCTAGATTATGCCTTAGCCAAGGACCTCAAATTTCCCCTACTTTGGTCCTGATGGGGATGGGTTACTTGGGGTTATTACAATGTACATGTAGATGTAGATGTAGATATGCCACCTATTCTCTAGGCTGGGTCTGTTTTCACTTCACAACACTTTAGGAATGATTCTTCTCCATTCCAGACATTGATGAGTGCAGCAGACCTGACCTAAACAGGTGCACGGGCGTGGCCCAGTGTGTCAACACCCTGGCAAGTTACTACTGCACCTGTCCTGAACAGTACGACCTGGTTAGGGGCAGAGAGTGTGCCAGTATGTACCCCCATGATTACAATCATTGCATCCTGCTATTAAAATCACTTAGCTGTTTTGTAAAAGTGTGATGAAATGTGGTAGTCTTGTGTAACATCTATTATCATAATACCGGTACGTTGACAACGATTTCTCTAGCCATACTGATTTGACAAATTGTCAACGCATCATTTTCTCCAGTTACATGTTGCTGTTATAGCTTACCCTTGCCACTTCTTCTGTGTAACTTTTCTGCCACTCTTGTCCTGCTAAAAGCGTAATATTGTAATTGTAACACGTCGCGGAATTACACGGCGAACGGACGCGTGGTTGGGAGGGGGTACAAAATACCGGTAAGAAGAAACACGGCACAATTAACTGCCGCTATGTACATTTATACATCCTCTGATGTTCCTTCCTTTTCTGTCAGTAAATGCATAAAACATAAACCTGCATGAGCATACAAAATGTCATGAGAAAACGGACGTATACTGTCAAGAATTTTCATTTAACTCCTGTCCGTCACAACCGCTATGACGTAACACTTCACTGCTAGCGTAGATATAAAAATGGCGGGAAAATGGCTGCGTACGTTCAATTTTGCCCATTCAGTCGTAGATCCGGGCTATTATGCAACGGTTCTTCACACTTTTACATGAGTTGTAGGTCACCAACAGAAATTCAAGATTGTTGTTGAATCATGTTCGTCTTGTGCCGTGAGCATGTGTAAATATGATCTATAAATTTGGCAATGAATGTGACAGTGTGTTTGTCCCACGACAAGCTGCCTACCCCGAAAAAGATACTGAAAACTTTTGGCCTTGTTGTCTTCGAATGCATTGTTATCGATGCTTTGTAAATGATGTATTGGACACCTAGATGTCTGAAGTGTGCACAGCTCAGAATTAACTATAATTGTTGCATGTGTAGATCTCTTTAAGTTCCAGTATTTTTAATCTACCGGTATAAGTCTTACTACCGGTATTATGCCAATGCATGTTATATCTCAGTGTAACAAATATGAATTTTCAATTTGATATAGATAAAATGACTTATATTCAATCCCTGAAACTCCATGTATGTGATTTCAGATGCAAGTCTTTCACCTCATACTCAGCAATTTGCTTTAGATCTGAGAACCAACAAGTTAAATTTTTGTGGCCTAACAATCCCTATTCTTCTGTTTGTTCAGCTGTGATTCCCCTTTAGTTTTCACTGTGGGTATGAGTGCATGTACCCACTATATATATGATCATGAGTTGTGTAAAAGAGTTGTATTTAATGAGTGTAATGTTATGCCTCCACAGTTAAGAGTGGGTATGACTGCATGTACCCAGAGAGAGCAGACTGTGACCATGAGTGTGTGAAGAAGCCAGGACAGGGACCAGACTCCTGCAAGTGTCACCAAGGGTACCATCTGGTCAACGGGAAGGACTGTGTTGGTAAGTCTCTTATACTGGTAGAGCAATGTATATAACAATGTTATCAAATCTTCTACTGTCTCTCGCTTTTGCCCAACAACCCAGGAGGGGGTCTACTGTATATGATACAACCTGTGACAAGTACGAGGGGCGGTCAATAAGTAATGCCCCTGACCCACTTCCAGTTGTCTGATCTAGATGAAATTTTGTCTGTTTTATGATTCATATCTTTATAGGTTATGTTGCAAAAAACAGCTCTGAACTAATTGTGGTTTTTGATTTACTTGTGTTTGAACTGAGTCAGGTGCGAAATGGACCAGGTGTGAAATGGAACCAGTTGAGTGTCACGCAGTGATCCGGTTTTTGTATTTGAAAGGACGCACACCAAAGAAGATTTTTGATGAAATGAAAGAAACTTATGGTGATGATGCCCCATCATATGACCTTGTAAAACGCTGGCATCCTGAATTCAAACATGTCCGGAAGTCTGCGGAAACAGCTCCCAGACCTGGTCGTCCCTCTTCTGCCATTGATGAGGCATCTGTTGGAGGACCAACCTGGGGTGTCCTACAAAAACGGCGTCCAGAGCTGCATCAAACGATGGGAGAAATGCATAACTCTGGGTGGTTCCTATGAAGAGAAAGACTAATAACTGTGCCAAGTTTCATTTATCTCCTGCTATGGAAAATGGGTCAGGGGCATTACTTATTGAACGCCCCTCGTAATTCTATGAGATAAAAGCTACTCTGCTGCAGACTCGGCAGAATGGGATGAAGCTACATGTACATGTGTATAACCACAAGTTGCTTGATTGTACAGTTTTTGATAACTTATATATGTCTAACCACATGATATCA
Organism: Branchiostoma floridae; assembly: GCF_000003815.2. Lineage (NCBI taxonomy): Eukaryota > Metazoa > Chordata > Leptocardii > Amphioxiformes > Branchiostomatidae > Branchiostoma > Branchiostoma floridae. The sequence goes on along the minus strand of NC_049984.1, from coordinate 17,548,943 downwards.
AATTGAAAATAAACATAAAATTGAATTTGCTTATTTGATCCAGTGGGTGTCATGGATAGATGATGAAGATTACTCTTGGTGAGATGTTTAAAAAAATCAATCTATATACTGTAAGAGACTGGCTCAGCAAATTGTCAGAATCTGTTTGATCATAACTGCCTTAAGTTATGCTCAATAAACTGCAATTCAAAGGCTGGGACACAGATACTGCAAAAAGCCAGGAAAGCCCCCAGCAACTGTTAAGTTGTGAACTTCATCATGAAAGATAAGAAGACGACTTGAGAGAAGCACATAATTTTTATTTTCCTTGCAGACATCAACGAATGTAACACGACGTCCACCTCACCTTGTGGAGTCAATGCCAGGTGTGTGAACACCAGGGGCAGCTTCAGGTGTGAGTGCACATCCTCCTTCTACATCTCTGACATCGACAACATGGCCTGCACAGGTAGGGGACTTTCGCTTCTTTGCAAGCTCCGAAAAGAACGAAGCTATCTATCTATTTCACAGACAAGTACACACACCGTTAGGGTAGTGAGCTTACCGTCACAAATGTGACCATACACACTATGTTTCCTAATAGCTTTTAATCATCATGCAATCAAAAGCTGGTGCAGGCGTGGCGAGCTGCACATACACCCTTGGAGCCTAAAGTCAAGCAAAGTCAAGCAAGATGAGGTCTGATTCCAGGACTAGAAGTCAACGCTTGATGCAAGAAGCTAGCTTTTAAACTTGGGGCTTAAACCCCACAATAAAGTCAAACCTGGATTCAGTAACCCCTCAAGAAACTGAGGAATAATGGTTGCTAAGGACAGGGAGGGTGGGGTTAACTATGTAAATAGTAGGACTGTTTTAACGTGGTTTGTGACTGGGGGTGGTTATATGTGCCAGGTGGTTTCTTGGCCAGGTTTGACTTTATCATGTCTTATTGAACAAATCATGATTGTCAACTAACTTCACCATACATGCACATGTACATCTTTCTGTCTTCCTTCCTACAGAGAACAATGGACATTGGGGCTCATGGGGCCAATACCACGTGTGTCAGAAGCACTGTGACTACTCGGCCATGACACGGCGCCGACGCTGCAACAACCCTGCCCCGTCATTCAATGGCGCCCCCTGTCGAGGCTCGGAAACTCAGACGGTACTGTGTGCCAGGTCCAACTGCAATGGTAATGTTGATTATTGATTTTCTTTTGTTTGTGTTCACTTTTATAGTATGTAAATTGAAATCAATAAGTACAGTAACACAAGGTTAGAATTTTTTCATAACAGTACCTCCCAACATAACTTGTGTAGCAAGCACTTGACATGTAGGGCAGTGCTCATCTCTGTTTCTTACATTTTGCGAAAGCCAATATATTGTATCAGATGTGCCACGGGATCCAACTGCGATGGTAATGACGATGAATTTTTCTCCATGATGATTGTTAATGCCACATTTACAGTCTGTAAAGACATGATTTTTGTGGCTCAACTTCACACGTCATCGTGGGTATTAAAGTTCTTTGTGCACAGCCATTTGTACTAACCTGCCAATTTTCAGTAGCTCTACAACAACCTTCCTTAGGACATTAGTGACTCCCACTTCCATCATTGTTGTGAGCCATTCATGTTTCAACCAGTGAAAGCGATTATATGTGTCATGGTGATGCCAAAGATAGAAAAATTACTACCTTCAGTGCATTAGCACTTTCAGTGTTTTACTGACTCATCCATCATACCATCTTTTCTGACAGTTAGTAATCTCAGGTTTGCTCTGAAAGTTGCACGGAAAGGAAAAATTGTCCCATTTCAGCCTTTCAGCAATGGCATCTTTAAGACAATTTGTCTTGAGAGAAGGACTTTTTGCTGAGGCTAGGATCTTGTGTAGTGTGTAGGTAAAGCATTAGCGTCTACCTAGCTCGCCTGTATCTCTCTACAGCAGAAGCAACCAGGAATTCATGGCAATTCAAAAGGATACGGATAGATGGCCATTATCTTCCATTCAAATAAGCTTTCCTAGCAAGTGCAATCCTTTGCCATCAAACCAATGGGTTTTGACAAATAGCTCACCGTTATTCCGGCGCCAGAGCATTTTCTTCTCAGTTCTGACAGCTGATAAGAAGTTTAAGAGGTACATGACTTATAATGTATTTTGTATTTTGCTGAAAGGAAATGGTTTTCCAGCAGGAAGTTTTACTTTTCAATCAGGGTTGGGTTTACATACTGCAGCTTTATACTGAACAGCATTCATGATCAACAGTCCTAGCATTGTGTGACTGTGTTTTTTTACAATCTCTTTTGAGAAGATTTTGATTTAAAAGATTTCTGGAAGTGTGAAATCAACTCCCTGACTGAAGAAAAAAACTTATGGATGGATGATCACATATTTTTTCTTCCTCTCAGTTGACTGGGATGCTGATGAAAAGTCAGTCCATGTGACATTTGAATCCATGACAGCCCTGGAGGTAAGTGATAGAGTAATACAGGCTTTCTAGGCCAGGAGAGCAAGGCCATTATATAGTTTATCTTAGCCCAGCTAGCTGCAGCCTAACGAAACCTTGCAGCCAGGGGGATTGCACTCTGAAACATGAAAGTGAGAGCACTGCAGAAAATGTTAGTGTGTTTGATATGTAGTAATGACTAAGACTTCATGATTGTTAGCATGCAAATGGAGGCATAAAACCTCTTTTCACAGTAACAATTTTGTCCAGGACACCCCCACATTGTATCTATCCAAGATTTGGCTATAAAAATCTAGGACCTATTGACTGTATAGGCCTTTGTTTTTCTTTTTTACTTTACCAGCATTTTTTTGCTATATTATTGTATTTCTGCAAAAAAAGGCTTGATTCTAAAAAAATCTTCCTTTGATTAAAGCCACTGTAAAAGAACTTGAAGCCTCCACAAATCAACTTTAAGATAATCATATATTAAACCCACGTTGTTGCATAATGACTTTACAGAATCAATAAATATTATTCTTTCTGAACTGTTCATACTTCTTACATACATCCGATTGATAGATTAGCATATTTTAGTGTTATCGTCTGGACATGAAATCTTGTTTTGATGAAGTTCCTTCTAATTTTTTCCCCAGTGGGTCAAGAAGGAGGAAGAGTTCCGACGCCTGGTGGTGAATGCTGTGAACAGTTACTGCGAGAAGGCCTGGAACTATGCTGCCTGCTGCCCAACTACTCCTCAGGGGGCAAGGTAAATTCCGTAGTGTTCCTTGCTGCATTTTATCTCGTTGGTAAGGCCACACGGTCACGGTCAGTTATTTAATGAAAAACATCCACGTGCACATTGACTTTCGCTTGTTCTCCAAAAAGCAACTGTGGCCACCCAAGAGTATACCTGGTCAATCAGAATTTTCTGCTTGCCAGAGCATTTGCTCTCCAGGGTTAAGGGGCACATGGTCAGGGTATAGTGCCCTTGCTCCCTCTTCAAACAGGTATTGCAATATATTCATCATATAAATAGGAATGATTGTCTCTTACAGTCTTACTGGAGGTAAAATGAGACAAACCAAGTCTAGAAACGAATGGACTAGCTGTTTAGTCTTGTGGTTTGGCAATTGTTGTTTTTTTGCTGGATTTTTTTCTTCACCCGCCCGCACGCATGTTATGGGGTCTCCAGAGGATGTCATCCATGAAATTAAGCCAGTGTGGCCTAACTATGTCTTGAAGTTGTTTGGTCCCTTTCATTCATTGCTTCGTTGCTTCACTGACTATTGATCAGAAGTCTTTGTACCTTAGGCCACACCAATTTAATTTCCTGGTTCACGGATTTGCTCGCTCCTATTTTTTGAAAATAAAAATAAAAATAAAAATTACCACTCAGCAAATTTTCACCATTAATGAAGCGTGTAGCAAATTGGCCTTTATATTATAAGCTCCTTAAAGTGTGGGTACAGGTGCTGCTACTGTACAATAATAGTGTTTTTGTACTTTTTTCAAGCTGAAAACATTTTTTCTTTATGTTTTGGATTAGTCGTTTTACAATTTTCATTTTTATTTTTATTTTTTTTTTTATTTACCACGACATTCTTTTGGATAAACTCAAAGCCTATGGGGTCGACGAAATGGCTTGTAGTTGGTTCAAATCATACCTGACCGGTAGATTGCAGCGGACCTGCGTTAACTCAATCTTATCCAATACATCCTGTGTGACCTGTGGAGTACCCCAGGGGTCCATTCTTGGACCCCTCCTATTTATTGTTTATATCAATGACCTGCCTAATTGTGTACAGTCATGTAGAGTAGCTATGTATGCAGATGACACGATTGTCTACTTCTCCCATCGCAGCATACAGACAATTCAGGAGACCCTACAGAATGACTGCACCCGACTCATGCACTGGTTCGTCGCTAACAAACTATCCCTTAACCCTTTGAAATGCAAATCAATGTTGGTGGGATCACACAAGTCCAAAGCTACTGACCAGCAACTGCAGCTCATTCTAGATGACACAGAGCTGGAGCAAGTGGGCACCTTTAAGTACTTAGGAGTTGTCATAGACAAGGCCCTACTGTGGAATGACCACTTTCTCCATGTCAATAAGAAACTGTCGCAGATAATTGGCATCATGAAGTGTTTAAGGCCATACCTAAACAGACAAGCGCTGTTGACAATCTACACTAGTCTGTTCCTCCCCCACATTCAATATTGCAGTACTGTATGGGACCAGGGAGGTAAAGGGGCCATCGACAAACTCCAAAAGTTGCAATATAGGGCGGGCAGGGTGATATTAGGGTGCGACCACTACACTTCTCGGGAAACTGTCTTGAACTTACTCGGCTGGACCCCTGTAGCACAGCACCACAGAAGAGCTAAGGCTGTTTTCATGTTCAAGGCTCTCAACGGTATGTTTCCTCCACACATATCACATTTGTTCACTACATCTGCTGACACACATTCACACCACACCCGGCACAGTACACAGGGGGGGCTTCAACTACCAAGAACACGGTTACAATACAAGAAGAAGTCTCTCTCGTTTTCCGGTGCAGCTTTGTGGAACTCGCTACCTGCACACTTAAGAACAGCATCATCCATCTCTACTTTCAAAACCATCTACACAACAGAGTACCACATGATCTGATATGTAATCTGTCACGTCTTTGTTTTTCTGTTCACATTGGTATGCAAATTCCATTACTTATTTGATTTCATTTATGATTTCGAGTTGTATTAGGATTAATGTGCACAATTGATTTGCCTTATTTTGTCTTAGTTAAATTGCGTTATCATTTGCCGATTCTTGCTGAGTCACCATGTATTTGATTTTAAACTGTTATCATTTATTGTTATGTATGTACGGGGTTTCCCCCCAGGGATCTTTGAAAAACGCCGGTCAGGCGACATGTACCCCTGGATAAATAAAAATAAACAAACAAACAAACAAACATTTCACCCTCTTGCTCCATATTTTTTATGAAAAAATCCGTGAACCAAGAAATTAAATTGGTGTGGCCTTAAGATGGAATACTGTGTCTTAGTAACTGCAGTCATATTTTCAGCACCATAGACATACCCATTTCCATACAAAATGGCTAGTTTTTGTTGTCTTATCTTTTGAACACTGACACATGTTTTGCCTCACATGAAGTTTGTTTGTTTGTTTACTGTTTATTTAACCAGGGTGAAAGCATATTGCCTGACTGCGTTTTTCAAAGCCCTCTGGGGAGGCTGAAAAGTTCAAAGCCAAGTTGTGTTGTTTTCTGTTTTCAGGCCTGGATCTGGTTCGCTGGTGTCAGGGTCACAGGTCAAGTTCCTCCCAGGATTCCCATTGGTGCTCGAGGAGGAATTGGAGTGAGTACTTTTTCATTGTTTGTTATCTATTTACTGTTAATTTGCATGTGTGTAAATAACAACATCTAGACAGTAAGGAGTAATACCGTCAGTGAATGGTTCTGGATTCTCTTCTGGATCGAATAGAAGGTAACATAAAATTTGTTCCAGTCTGATGCCTACAAGCAACCACTTCTTGATACAACACTCAAATGCATAGACAGGTGGCGTCGTGTATGGCGTAACCGGTAGAGCATTTGACTTGGAATCTAGAGGTCCAGAGTTCAATACTTGCCATGCCCCTGACATTGTGTTCTTGGGAAAGGCACTTTACATGACCTTCCTCACTTCACCCAGGTGTAAAAATTGGTACCTGACTTCGGTTTGGGAGGTAAAAAGAAAAGACTACTTTTACCTTCTGTCCAGACGTAGCACTGTAAATGTAAGTTACTAACTTCAGTGCAGAGCTACATTGTCATAGTCTAGTGAGTGTCCGAAAATAGAAATAGAAAAATCATTGACATAAACGTATTCAAAACAAGTGATGAATCAAACCAACATAAAAAGATAAAAGGTGCTACTTATTAATAAAGAACATCAACCTGACCACAATAGCTATTGTGATTGGGTGGAAGCTGACAAATTTCACGTTATATTTATATCAGATATGTTTTAGACATCTCAGGAAAAGTTGATCAGTATTCAAGCAAAGCACCTTGGCCTCAGCGATCCTTTTAGCAATACATGAATACTTTCATCAGGTTGGTACGTAAATGGATGATACAGTTTTTTGCTGCACAGCCAAAAGTTGAAAGTAGGCAACAGGGGGACTACAAAAACATTAGCAGGCATGTATTTTTGATTTTGAAGCAGTATAATTTATTCCATTAGTAGTGCTACTTAATATAGAGATCTCTATCTGCTGTTGAGGGTTTCTCAAATATTGCATAGAAAGCACTTCAAGTCCACTATGCTCTTGAAGTGCCTTGATAAAAGACCATCCATAAATGCTCTACAGTTGACCACCAAGCTGAAAGCACCAAGAGCTTTCACAGCACTTTTGACTGAAATGGTGAATCATACATTGTATGGTAGCATTTGAGAGAAAAATGTAATGGTCCCTTGGCCTTTTTAAGGCTGTAGGGGGTTGTTATTGACTGCATCTTGGGTACAGTGTTAGAATGCAGAACCAATTCCTTTCTTTCAGAACCATTGTCATAAAGGAAGGTTTGTAATGGTGAGGTATCACCCAAAGGTATTTGAAGGCCAACCTTGCTGCAGAATTTCCTGTTTGTGGGGCATGAAATGTGCTGACCTATGTGATTGTCAATAAAGAATAATAATTTGCACTCAGGATGACTTATCAGATATTTTTCAGACCATCAGTATTTATCATCAGTAAATAAAAGCTGCTCCATGTTGACCCTAACTGTAAATCATCTTTGTATAGTAGGTTCATATGCTGCTCTTTCAGCCAACTTACTTTGACGTCCTTAACAGTAGAAATAAGCCAGCAGTTCCAAGAACGGCAAAGTAGGGTCTGAGTTAACACAATGTATTCCCCAATCTCAAAACTACCTGCCCCCCCAATTGCAACTTAATTTAAATTTATCACTGTCATTGTAACAGTTGTTTCATGGTCTGACTCAAGATCAGTGGTGGTACAATATTTTTAAAAACACAGCATAGACAGAATCCATCTACTATGTTTTTTTCACTTCATGCAATTATGATACGTAATTACAGACATGTTCAGTTACACTTGTTATATGTGCTTTGATAAAAAAAATCTGAAAATTTGAACAATTCCATCTACATGTTGTATACAAAGAAGCAAGAAATTCACACAATGGATTACAGTACTCACACTAGCTTGTATGCTTTACACAGAAATACGTCTTTGTAAACTCTTATCTTTAAGTCAAGTCAAAGCCTTTGTTTAATCTTGATGGCTTCTTTGGGGCCATTGTGGCCACTTTTCAACAAGGTCAAGTTTTGGGATGATTCACACTGATAAGAATCAAACATCACACAGTACCTTAACTTTGCACAATTGGGAAAAAATGTCAAAGAAAGGTCTTCTTCTTTATCAGTACCTTCTTGTTATTTTCCCCGCAGAGTTGCGGTGATGGTGACCCCGCTGGTAGTGAATGACCTGTGCTCCTCCTGGGATGAGAGCTTGCAGCATCACAACGTCGATCCCGTGCCCACCTTCACCCACCTGGAGAAGGACGTCCTAAAAGCTGCACTTAATGCCCATCAGGAGAGCTATGACCATGAGGGCATGGAGGGGGTGAGTGGAGTGCTGTAAATAATATCAAGTTTGCAGGGATTGAATTTAGCATAATGAGGGAAAAGGAAGTTTCTGTTATGTTTGATGTAAGTGTTGCAAAAACCATAGAAATGCAAAGCAAAACAGAGCATGGTGTTGAGTTTGTAGTCTATAGAAAATGCCAAAGAATGTCCCCACGCCACAGAGAAACAGGAACATAAAATGACTGGAAATATTTCACACTTAACAGTATGAATGTATGATGATCTGGAGAGGGTGGACTTGAGTTCTGCCTCATGCATTCAAACTTCAGTCAAGAGGGGTGTTTTGAGGCTTATTTCAATTCTCTTTCACCAAGCCTTTTGCAACCTATTCTTCCATAGAATGCTTGGGAAAGCACTAAGCGTGACTGTAGCGTGCTCTTCCGTGAAACGTTTCTCCATCCTAGAAAGGAAATTTGTTGTGATGGAGAAAAATTTCACCCTGTGCATCCAGAAAATCTGAACTTCATGTCATGGAAATAAATTGTCTTAAGCTTAAAATCTCAGATGTAACAATGGAAGTTGACTTGAAATCTGAATTGAACTTAGTTTTGAAATTTTTCATTTGTGACATACACAACCAACTTTAATTTGTGGTGAATGCCTTCCAATACGTTCCATAGATAGACAGCACTGCACCACCCCCAACAGAGAAAGGGAGGGACAAAAATTAAACGCTGAGGCCACATCTTGATCTGATAACAATACAATATTAGCAAAATCATGTTGTATTGGAAAGCAGAAACTTTAAGTATGAGTTCCTCATGAGTTCTCAAACAATGTGTGTACAGCCCTAGCTGTCAATGTAAGTTTCCAATGATGGATAGTCAGCTTAATTTCCAATCCACCCATTCAGCAAAGATGCTCACCCAATGCATGAGCCAGACACTGTCTGTTTCACTTTTATTAAAGTTTGGATATGGAACGCTACAGACAAACCTTATCAGGAGTGTGCTGCCAAAAGCAGACAATTAGCCAACCAATATCATTATAGCTAGGCTTTTGTTGTTTGTCTTAAAGGTAATTCCATAAGCTTAGGATAGTTTTATACCAGCATATTGATTTATTGACTTAAGAACATTAGGAAAGCTTTGTGGAAATTGCAAGTATTGATTAAAGAAACTTTTATGAACTTTTTTGGATAAGAAAGCGAGAAAATCAATAAGTTTTAAGACTGGTAATTTTTCTTATCATGCTTGGCTTGGGGCAATATTGCCAATGAATCGTATATTGCAGTCCTATTAACGTCATGACAATCCAATAAAGCTAAAATTGCATACCCAAGAAAAAGTCGAAACCCAATAAAGATTCATAATACCAAGCCCATGTAACAGTTAATGATAGTGATGGGAGCCCTTAAGCATACGAAGTTATGGGGTAATGGCCTTATGTATTTCTTAGATAACAATTGGTTGCAATTTGGCTAGGTGATGATCATACATTAATGAAATGATTTCTTGGAATAACTTTGCTGAAGTGCAGGAACAGAATTGACTTCATTTATTCCATACAGATCATTTACTCATTATGAAGTGTTTTATCAACAGCCAGGTGTATCTGTAAATTTTCATCTTCAACAAAAGTTGCAAAGTGACAAGATAAAACATACAAAATGGATCCAGAAATTACATGTATGTACAGTCAAATTCGTACTAGTAACGAGCTGGTCATTAGGGGCTCATGGTTGTCCCCTAAATTACTTTGCGCCCTTTGAGCGAAATATTAATGATTCTCCTTCTGTGGCCCCCAAAGTAGATTCCCTCATTTTAGACACATGAGTAGCACTGACAAGTTTATATTTCTCATGCGTTTTGACAAACCGACAATAGCGAAACCCATACAGTCCTACATTTTCACTATTACCAAGAAGCAAGAAGAAGCCGAACTTTTGTGTTAGACTAGATTTGTGACACTTTTATATGTATATATCCTGACTTTGTGACCTGTACTTAGCTCGGTTGGGCAAAATTGTACAATAAAGGTCTTCATTCATTCATTCATTAATTAATAATTCTGTCCTTAGCAGACTCTTGACGATTGTGACCATATCTTCAAGTGTTTTGAGTGGCCATTACTGACAGGTTTGACTGTACACGCATACAGTAAGTTAAACCTAACATAACTTCCCCGTACCCCAGGTGATGGGTAGCAGGGTGGTGAAGATGACCCTGGGCACAGGACTGATCCCTGAGGAACCCTACCCAGCAGGGTGGATGATCGGGGTGATCGTCGTGCTGTCACTCCTCGGGATTGGGCTGGTCATCGGGATCGTGGTCGCCATCATGAAGCAGTGAGTAACCTTTTCTTGTTCTTAACTTAGAGAATATGTCTGGTTTGTTATCATCATGTATAATGCATTGAATTCATTTGGAAGTAATGTTTATTTCTTAAAAATTGGAATTTCCTGCTAACAGATGTGCAGAGTCTGCCTGTTGTTGGATGATTATTGTGAAATCTGCTATTTCAGTGATCCTTTTGGTTAAAAGGAAAGGAAAGTGATCTCGATCTAGTTTTAGCTCACTAAAGAGCAAATCTTCCACTGGTCGTGACAGAAAGAACAGACGCTATGTACAGTATTTACAGGTTCATTGTACCGGGGAAATTCCCCTAGCTCTTTTCGACAAGCACAATGAACAATGGACCACGGCTTAACGTCCTGTCCTAAGGACTGCAACCCTTTCCGGTAGCGTGCATGTCGGGTGAGCGACATAGCCGGGATCGAACCCACGGCTTCTAGTTCCAGAGGCAAGGCCGCTAACCACTGGACTACGCGCGCTACCTGGTTAAAAAGCCAAATCATTTATTATAACAACATGGACTTGAGGAGCATCTGGTCTTAAATCTTAAAGTACTCTAAAAAAAGCATTAGGTTTTATCATAGGTCTCATGATCAAATAATGGGAGCAACACTTGAAATATTACCAAAAGTCCTTGTTGCTGGCCAAGATTATGTCAATAGGCTCATTGGGCAGCCATAGCTGTGCAGCTGAACAGCAAAACAAACATGTAGAATAGATTAATAGTCAAATTATCAGATTTACTTCTGTAATCAGAATGACTATTTTTGTCCAAAGCAAAATGAAAATGAATTTCATTTTGTCATGGAGTGCCCGATCTATGATATGTTATGCAATGAGTTATTCACATTCCTATGTCTAAACACTACAGATTTCAAAATACCCGATATCATAAGTAGATTTTACTATATCTTTAGATCTGACAGCCCTCATAATGCTGAGATAGGTAAATACATAAAATATTGCTTTGTGATTAGAAAACATAGTTTAGACTCATCTTTAGCCCCATTCCTTGATTGTATGGAGGTTTTTCTGATTATCCTATAATAGTTTTAAGATTTATTCTGTATCCACTTTTTTTATAGTTTATATCTGACCATACAAAAGTCACTGTACTTTTAGTTGTGTCAAAAAACTTGTATTTATCTAATTCAAATTTTTTTAACCCCCACAGTGCTGTACCCAACAGCCTGCCCTACAGTAATGAATGGGACATCTCCAGCACCAGCACCAGTGAGACTGAGATTGGGGAGGCCTGGCCCAACCCGAATGTCGCTGGGTCCTCTGAAACCTAAGTCCTCTTTACTAACTGCTGAGTGGAAACCATGCGAACAGAAGGCCATGAAACTTTACACAGATTTAAATCTAACCTAATATTTCAACACATTAAGGTGTCTAAATGCATGTCAACTTTCATATGATAATAAATGATAATATATATCTTATGCAGTTTATTTGTGCATGTATTTAAGAATACAATCAGTTATTAAAACTGAAATTATTGACACATTTAAAGTTGTCTCTGATACTGTTTTGTCACAATCTTGTTCACGACAAATATAAATGTCGTTTATAACATTAGAGTAAGGCTATAGAGCATTGTGAGGATTTGAAATTTGGTCATTGAAGATTCCATAATCTGACATTATACTACATCATTTTGATAGGCTGTAATGGCATTTTGTAGGAACATTGTTCATAGATATAAGATAAATGCACAGTACAATATGGGAAAAAGAAACTAACTGTAACAGACGATGCCATAATGTATGCAAGCGTAAGGTTGCTATTTTCGACTGAAACTGAACCTGTCAACCATCAAATTATGCTCCTGATATGTGTTTAGAAAAGAAAATGACTGTCTTTGAAATCTTTACACATTATACAAAGTTGCAGGCGTATCAAAAAAAGGTACAAATGGTTAATGTCATAACATAGGTTAAATTGACCATAAAAATCAAGAATTTGTGGAATAGTTTTTATTGGAAATCGTTAAGAAGCAGTCAGGGTGATGCAAATTTAAGAAATTTGGGGCCATAAAGAATCATTTATTACTATGCACTCAAAAATGCTGCAATAAAGAAAGTTAAGTCAATATGCATGATTATACAAACTACATATAATGTTATCTCGTGTGTGCTATATCATTCTGACTTTTCTTGCGTGGAAAATAAACTGTCAAACTTTA